>NC_036838.1:54281877-54309450 GCF_002910315.2 Salvelinus sp. IW2-2015
CAAGCTTTAACTTCCTGACTGATGTCTTGAGATGTTGCTTCAATTATATCAATTTTCCCTCTCTTGAAAGCCATCTATTCTGTGAAGTGCATCAAGTCCCTCCTGCAACAAAGCATCCCCACAACATGATGCTGCCACCCCATGCTTCACGGTTAGGATGTTTCTTTCGGCTTGCAAGCATCCCCCTTTTTCCTCCAAACATAACGATGGTCAATATGGCCAAACAGTTTTATTTTTGTTTCATCAAACAAGAGGACATTTCTCCAAAAAGTATGATCTTTGTCCCCATGTGCAGTTGCAAACCGTAGTCTGGCTTTTTTTTATTCGGTTTTGGAGCAGTGGCTTCTTCCTTGCTGAGCGGCCTTTCAGGTTATGTCGATATAGGACTTGTTGTACTGTTGATATAGATATTTTTGTACTGTTTCCTCGCAGCATCTTCACAAGGTCCTTTGCTGTTGTTCTGGATGATTTGCACTTTTGCACCAAAGTACGTTCATCTCTAGGAGACAGAACGCGTCTCCTCCCTGAGCGGTATGATGGGCTGATGGTGCGTCCCATGGTGTTTATAACTGGCGTACTATTGTTTGTACAGATGAACGTGGTACCTTCAGGCGTTTGAAGTTGCTCCCAAGGATGAAACCAGACTTGTGGAGGTCTACAATTTTTTGGGCTGATTTCTTTTGATTTCTCCATGATGTCAAGCAGTAAAATTCTCCATGATGTCAAGTAATATATCATTTACAACAATTAACAATTTCTACACTGTATTTCTGATCAATTTGATGTTATTTAATGGACAAAAAATTTGCTTTTCTTTCAAAAACAAGGACATTTCTAAGTGACCCCAAACTTTGTGAACGGTAGTGTTAATATATATAATTATATTTGTAAAAACAAATTATGTGGATTGGAAGTTGATGAAAACAATTACATTGATGGAAGCTAGAATCTAATCTGCAGTATTAAAGCTGATCTACCCACTAAAAAAGAAGCCCTAACAACCCATGATGAATTCACACTGAGAATCTCCTTTCTTATAACTTAAGGATCTATGTTTCCCACTACATCAACTGTCTGCTCTTCCGCATATGATCATATATTAAAAACCGAGCACCAAAGACTAAGTAAAGGGGTGCATTAGATTTATTATTTAGCCTGATCTCTCTCCTATCTTACACATACAATGGAGTGCTGGGCTTGATTTTGGGAGTAGTCTAGAGTCTGTATCCTCCCCTTCCAGCACGGTCTGCCGCAGCTCCAGCAACAGGGTCATGACCAGCATGGCTCCAGCAAAACAGGTCATGGCCAGCATGGCTCCAGCAAGCAGGGTCATGACCAGCATGGCTCCAGCAACAGGGTTCAGGCAGCATGCCCAGCAACAGGTCATGACCAGCATGCTCCAGCAACAGGGTCATGACCAGCATGGCTCAGCAACAGCGGTCATGACAGCATGGCTCCAGCAACAGGGTCATGCCAGCATGGCTCCAGCAACAGTGTCATGGCCAGCATGGCTCCAAGCAACAGGGTCATGACCAGCATGGCTCCAGCAACAGGGTCATGACCAGCATGGCTCCAGCAACAGGTCATGACCAGCATGGCTCCAGCACAGGTCATGGCCAGCATGGCCTCCAGCAACAGGTCATGACAGCAGGCTCCAGCAACAGGTCATGCCACGATGCTCCAGCAACAGGGTCATGACCAGCATGGCTCCAGCAACAGGGTCATGACCAGCATTGGCTCCAGCAACAGGGTCATGGCCGCATGGCTCCAGCAACAGGGTCATGAACCAGTATGGCTCCACAACAGGGTCATGACCAGCATGGCTCAGCAACAGGTCATACCAGCATGGCGTAGCAACAGTCATGACCAGCATGGCTCCAGCAACAGGGTCATGACCAGCATGGCCCAGCAACAGGGTCATGACCAGCATGGCTCCAGCAACAGGGTCATGACCAGCATGGCTCCAGCAACAGGGTCATTGACCAGCATGGCTCCAGCAACAGGGTCTATGACCAGCATGGCTCCAGCAACAGGGTCATGACCAGCATGGCTCCAGCAACAGGGTCATGACCAGCATGGCTCCAGCAACAGGGTCATGGCCAGCATGGCTCCAGCAACAGGTGTCATGGCCAGCAGGCTCCAGCAACAGGCATTGACCAGCATGGTCCAGCAACAGGTCATGACCAGCAATGCGCCAGCAACAGGGTCATGGCCAGCATGGTGAGAGGTAGGTAGGGGTAGATGGGGGGAGGTGATGAGAGGTACATGGGGAAATTAGAGGGGTAATTAGGAGGTATATTTAAAGAGACCATTAGAACTGAGTGTTGACTCAGGGACTACTGAGACCGGAGCTATCCACACCTCTCTCTCTCCCACTCCAGGGCAGTGAGAGGAAGCCTAAAAGGACTCCCAGGTCATTGATCAACCCCAGGACAGGACTGATGGTGGTGGGTAGAGGGTGAGAATGGAGGAAGGAGTCCCCATGGTGGAGGAGTCTGACAGCGTGGCCTAAGAGCTTTCATTTATCAACGTAGCCTGGCAGGAGGAGTGCCTTGGGCAAACTTAGTGTTCTCTCTCTGAGCCTGATGACTAGTACAGAGGCTATAGTGAGGCTATAGAGAGAGACGCTACTGGTGACTGAGGGGGCAGAAAACACTTCAAACTCTGTTTCCATTTTCATTTCAAAGCAGCCACTCACAGTCGGAGGCGTACCGAGGTCTAACAACGACAATCACTGACAGAAAGTTCCTTGACACTCACAGAAACACTGACAGACAGGCTGGATGAGCCATTAGAGGTAGGAAAGAAAGAAAAAGGACCACACCAAGAACTGTAGGGTTCCTCCCAGGACCTGTAGGATTCCTCCCAGGACATATAGTGGTCTCTCCAGGACCTGTAGGTTCCTCCCAGGACCTGTAGGGTCCCTCCCAGGACCTGTAGGGTTCCTCTCAGGACCTGTAGGGTCTCTCCCAGGACCTGTAGGGTCTCTCCCAGGACCTGTAGTGTCTCTCCCAGGACCTGCAGGGTTCCTCCCAGGACCTGTAGGGTCTCTCCCAGGACCTGTAGTGTCTCTCCCAGGACCTGTAGTGTCTCTCCCAGGACCTGTAGTGCTCTCCCAGGACCTGTAGGTCCCTCCCAGGACCTGTAGTTCCTCCCATGACCTGTAGAGTTCCTCCCAGGACCTGTAGGTTTCCTCCCAGGACCTGTAGGGTTCCTACCCAGGACCTGTAGGTTTCCTCCCAGGACCTGTAGTTTCCTCCCAGACCTGTAGGTTTCCTCCCAGGACCTGTGTCCCCCCAGCTGAGTGGTCTCTCCCAGGACACTGTAGGGTCTCTCCCAGGACCTGTAGTGTTCTCTCCAGGACCTGTAGTTGTCTCGTCCAGGACCTTGTAGTTCCCTCCCAGGACCTGTAGGTTTCCTCCCATGACCTGTAGAGTGCCTCCCAAGGACCTGTGTAGGTTTCCTCCCAGGACCTGTAGGTTCCTTCCCGACCTGAGGTCCTCCAGGACCTGTAGGTTTCCTCCCAGGAACTGTAGGTTTCCTCCCAGGACCTGTAGGTTCCCTCCAGGACCTGTAGGTTCCTTCCAGGACCTGTAGGTTCCTCCCAGGAACCTGTAGGTTATCCTCCCAGGGACCTGTAGGTTTCCTCCCAGGTGATCCTGCTGTAGGTTTCCTCCCAGACCTGTAGTGTTTCTCCCAGGACCTTGTAGTGTCTTCCTCCCAGGACCTGTAGGTTTCCTCCCAGGACCTGTAGATTTCCTCCCAGGACCTGTAGGTTTCCTCCCAGGACCTGTAGGTTCCCTCCCAGGACCTGTAGGGTCCCTCCCAGGACCTGTAGGGTTCCTTTCAGGACCTGTAGGGTTTCTTTCAGGACCTGTAGGGTCCACAGCAGGACCTCTAAGCCCATATACAGGTCCCTCCCAGGACCCAAAAGATATGAGTCTCCAGCTGCACAGAACCCAAATGTTTAAATGTTCACATCAAAAAGCTGTTGCACAGGAATATGGTCAGGTGCATCGCAAATTCAGAACTGCTGGACAGCAACATAATAAACTAAAGCTGCTGAGGTTTAAATTAAATAATGAAATAGGTAGCCTTGCCTACAAAACGAAAACAATCCATATGTTCAAATCAAAAGACCTGATTAACATGACATCAACAACGCAGCCACATGTCGAGTCCCCGGTGCCGACACATTCGGAAATCAAAAGATGGTTTACTATTTAGTTTAAAAGCTCTGACGAAGGCCAAGAGAACAATAAACACTTTTCAATGAGAAAACATATATCCACTTGGGGTAAAAACATTTTTTAAAGAGTTCTATTTTCAACGATGTAGCCTACGATGCAGAACTCGTGTTAGGACTGTGGCGGTCACGAAATTTCGTCAGCCGGTGATTGTCAAGAAAATAACTGTCAGTCTAACGGTAATTGACCGTTAATTAACCTAAACACATTTAGCATCATCCGGCTTCCACACATAGCCTACAAGCCACTGATGCAGACCTTTGGAACATCTAGATATTAAAAAGTCTAATAAATCCATGTAATATAGTCTACACCATCACAATAAATGCATTATTTATTTAAGACAGGTCTAAAGAAGCATGATAGGAAGAAAATGTAGTCTATTTCAGAAGAACGGAATAGCATACTCTTGAGTTTTCCTTATGTTAGGTCCTGATGTGTCTATGCCAAATTGCTGTGGGCATCACTAGTTCATTTAGCAGACAAGATTTGATTAGAATTCCATGGCATTATTTTATAGTATGAAGAACACAATTGAACAAAGCTGAATAAAATATAAATATTTTCTCCAAATGATTTAAGGGACTGCGCACATGCGGCTATTGTGTGTTGAGTGGTTCACAAAGAAATAGGTACATGCCTTTTGCGGCCAGTGGCCGTTGTGCCTTTGGCCCAGAGTGCTGCGTTGTGCCCTTCTCCATGAGTGCTGTGCACTCCGAAGCACCTCTTATTCACAAGGCTCTCCACCACCTGATTGGGGGTGGCAGGTAGCCTAGTGGTTAGAGTGTTGGACCAGTAACTGAAAGGTTGCTAGATCAAATCCCCGAGCTGACAAGGTAAAAATCTGTTGATAAAAATCTGTTGTTCTGAACAAGACAGTTAACTCACTGTTCCTAGGCTGTCATTGTAAATAAGAGTTTGTTCATAACTGGCCTAGTTTAAAATATTATAATTGGGCCTTCCTCACAGGCTACAAGTGAAGGGGGATGTAATTATGTCTGTCCTTATAAAATTCCGAGGTGCATATTGAAGATATTGGAAGAGCTGTCTTCAAGCCAACAAGATGAGTAGGCTATTCTGTTCTGTGTGAGAAATAAATAATCCAAACATAGTCTGGGACAGTTGTGGGATGCAATAGATCCCAAAATAATACGCAATGTGGCTGATGCAACACATCAGAACATTTAGCTTAAAATGTTGATAAACTATCAGGCTATTTCTTCACATTATAAGCGCAGCAATGTGCACATGGCAGTAGGCTATATGCACACATTTTCCATTAGCGGGAAAACACCAATATCAAAAGTGACCGCAAAATTGATCATGCATGTAAGGCTTTTATTATGAAGGTGCCTTTTTATGGTGAAAATTATCTTCCCCAAACTTGAAACTCCACGCGCTGCTTATGTATGCCAGTTAGGCTCTAAACCCCTTGTAAAGCGGATTAATGTGCTTCATTTTAAGAAGTTATTTGGCCACTTTAGTTGTGATACAAACCTTATCAAAACATATACTGTAGGCCCATGGGCTAGGCTACATGAGATGTGCCACTATGATTAGAAAAAGTGGCAAAATAAAAGGCAGTTTCTTATGCTGGGCATCATTCACCAGTGATAATGTATAATTCACAAGTTATAAGGCTGATATTGTCACCCATCAGACTATTTTTGATTTAATCTTGTCTTTACATATACTAAATAATACATGTGTGAAATTTGTTTTTATTTAGAATGGACCATTAGCATGAACCTGTCTCGAAACAGGGGCAGGGGAAAAAATACATGTCATCTATGCACTTAAGTAGCAAATGGAAGACACTTTTCCCATAGTTAATCATAGCCAGGTAGGCTATACTCCTGTTGTAAAGATAAACAATGTGCTTAATATTAGGAAAGTTGAGAAAAAATATAGTAGGCCTATAGAAAGCTGATGGGATCCTCCTCTTTTTAGTAGAGGCCATCACTCTGTTTTCTCACGTAATTGCATAGCCTATAGAAATATTGCGCAACATGAAGTGTTTGATTAGATTTTTGATTACATTTGCATTGATATTAGAGTGATTAGAGGGAAAATAGAGTGCTGAGTACCAGGTAGTTAACAAGTTTGGTAGGCTACTAATGACCATCATCAGAGATTGGAGAAGCCTAATTACCGTGAATAAACAGTCACGTGGAATTTGACTGCCTTCATGACTCGTGACCGCTTAGCCTACATTTTAACACCACTGCAGAAGCTTCAATATTCGGCATCTTCCCAATTAAGTAGCCTAGTTTTGTTGTTTGGCTACTTGAAGAGAACTAGGGCCTATCACTTGCAGCCCACCTCTTCCAATGCATTGTGGAAAAGTGGAATTCTACTAGATGAGTATGTGAGGTTAATTTAGGTTATATAGGTTAATTTCGGTAGCACAACCCCATATCTAATTATCAGCTGTTGTCAAAGCAGAAATTAGCATAACATCTGGTCATTTAAAGTGTACTCGATTTTAGAAATGTCACATACTATAAAACATTATACTATACTATAAACTAATAATACTTACTTACTAATGTTTTATGATACTATAAAACATACTTTTCCCCCTCATACTAAAACAGTCTACTATTTAGGACGTAAGTATGTATATTCGAACACGGCCTGTGATCTCCATCATTCTTAAATGGAAGAAGTTAAGACTCTTCCTAGAGCTGGCCGCCCTGCCAAACTGAGCAAACGGGGGAGAAGGGCCTTGGTCAGGGAGGTGACCAAGAACCCAATGGTCACTCTGACAAAGCTCCAGAGTTCCTCTGTGGAGATGGGAGAATGTTCCAGAAGGACAACCATCTCTGCAGCACTCCACCAATCAGGCCTTTATGATAGAGTGGTCAGACGGAAGCCACTCCTCAGTAAAAGGCACATGACAGCCCGCTTGGAGTTTGCCAAAAGACACCGACAGGACTCTCAGACCATGAAAAACAAGATTCTTTGGTCTGATGAAACCAAGACTGAACTCTTTGGCCTGAATGCCAAGCGTCACATCTGGAGGAAACCTGGCACCATTCTTACGGTGAAGCATGGTGGTGGCAGCATCATGCTGTGGGGATGTTTTTCAGCAGCAGAGACTGGGAGACTTGTCGGGATCGAGGGAAAGATGAACGGAGCAAAGTACAGAGAGATCCTTGATGAAAACCTGCTCCAGAGCGCTCAGGACCTCAAACTGGGACAAAAGTTCACCTTTCAACAGGACAATGACCCTAGGCACACAGCCAAGACAATGCAGGAGTGGCTTCAGGACAAGTCTCTGAATGTCCTTGAGTGGTCCAGCCAGAGCCTGGACTTCAACCCGATCGAACATCTCTGGAGAGACCATAAAATAGCTGTGCAGCGACGTTTCCCATCCAACCTGACAGAGCTTGAAAAGATCTGCAGAGAAGAATAGGAGAAACTCCCCAAATACAGGTATGCCAAGCTTGTAGCGTCATACTCAAGAAGACTCGAGGCTGTAATTGCTGCCAAAGGTGCTTCAACAAAATACTGAGTAAAGGGTCTGAATACTTATGTAAAATTATGTAAAACAATTTAATACATTTTAGAATAAGGCTGTAACGTAACAAAATGTGGAAGAAGTCAAGGGGTCTGAATACTGTCCAAATGCACTGTACATATTCCGGACTCTGACATTGCTCGTTATAATATTTGTATATTTCTTAAATCCTTTATTTTTATTTTTTGGACTTGTGTGTATTGTTTTGTATTGTCAGGTATTACTGCACTGTTGGAGCTAAGAACATAAGCATTTCACTACACCCGCGATAACATCTACTAAATATGTGTACGCGACAAATAACGTTGTATTTTATTGTTCTAACTAATATTTTTTATTCATATCTGATATTATGACATCTTGTAGCCCTTTGGGGTACTTTAGATTAGCACAGGTGTCTGTAATTATCTCTGGCTCACTGTGTGGCCTTATCTGACCCACTATTGTTTGTGGAGACATTCTCTGATGAAGGTCGACTGACCGAAAGCTCAGCCACAATTAAAGAAATGTGCACCTGACGAAGTGTGAGGAGACTTTTTCCTGTTTCTACAGTTTTGCCTTTTGCCTCCAGGACCTTCACTAATCAGCTCTGGGTTTGTGGTAGATTATGCCTATTATCTGAAAGGTGAATGTAAAAAGTCACTTTTTAAGGACAGAGAAATTAATTAGGTTTGTCAGAGTCTATTTTTGCAGGATCAGGTACAATTACATTCATAGGTATGTTTAGATTCTGCTGAATTTCTTCATCTCTCTTTCTTGGCCATGTTTTCTCTGTTAATTAACCTTGCACTCTGAGATGGATTTAGGGTACAACGTGGCCAACAATCACATTATGATTCCCCTGCCCTTATTACTCAGGGCGTTCAAACAGATTTAGCCAAGTGTAAAGAACAGCAGGCAAAGGCTGTATTGTTTAGAATAAGAACATAAGCTGGAGGAATAACAACAGTAATACACTTTATTACATCAGATGTCCTGTATAAGCAAAATGTCTTGCCCTGCTACAGTATGGCAATCCATTCTGACACACAGAATGCAATCCTTTCTGAGGCATCTGTAAATGCCCCTTTGACCTTTGATTATCATCTGATTTTCCAGCAGAACATTAAAGGCTGAAATGGAAAAAATGTCAAAAAGAGACCTTGACTCTGCCTCCCACACCGTGCCCTTTCACAATCATGTTTCACGAGAGTACAGGTTATCCAGAAGGTTTTCTCAGCTCCAGCTCAGCTAGCCAAGGATTAGGACAAGACTCAACATGACATCTATAATAATAATAATAGGTGTTTGCTTATACAGTATTGGTCCTATTTCAAGTGTGTATTATACACGTGTGAATTGGAAATGTGTTTTTTGCATAACCCATTCTCCCTGAGAGTGGGGTCACGGCCAGGGTCTGCCATTATGAACGGCAACCCTGGAGCAAATAGGGTTAAGTGCCTCGAACTAGTGACCTTTACGGTTACTGGCCCGACGCTCTAACCGCTAGGCTACCTGCCGCCTTGCTAGCCACTGTTAAATCCCAAGTCCTCTGTACTCATTTGGTCACCTTAACAAACCCTGCCAGAGACAGACTTTAATCAAATGTCTCATAGAACCACCACCTTAACGGAGTTTACAGCATCACAAAACATTCTGGATTGTGATTATACTGTAGATCTGAACTCATTCCAAACCCCGGTTCTCATGTATTACTATTGATTGTAGTACAGGGTGGTATTTGTGCATGGCAAATTGACTGTGTCACTCGCTCCATCTGTGCGCTCCAGCACACACAGACATCCCCACTTATTTATCTCCTCCCTCCTGTAATGTTTTAAGCCAATAGGGGGCGATACCATCCGCATGTTTTATTAGTACATAATCACGATGGGATAAAGGTTGACATCACCCAACCCAGGTCTATGTTGTGAAAAGGTGACTGGGTTGGAGTGACTACAACCCCCAACTTTACAGATCCCCCTCTGTCCTCAGTATGCTAGGACTAACTGCCCTTCAGAACAGAACAGGAGTCAGTAGGGTCAGAGGACTAACTGCCCTACAGAACAGAACAGGAGTCAGTAGGGTCAGGGGACTACTGCCCTACGAGAACGAGAACAGGAGTCAAGTAGGGTCAGGGCTAACTTGCCCTACAGAACAGAACAGGAGTTAGTAGGGTCAGAGGACTAACTGCCCTACAGAACAGAACAGGAGTCAGTAGGGTCAGAGGACTAACTTGCCCTACAGAAGAACAAGGCAGTCAGTAGGGTCAGGGACTAACTGCCCTACAGAACAGAACAGGAGTCAGTAGGGTCAGGGGACTAACTGCCCTACAGAACAGAACAGGAGTCAGTAGGGTCAGGGACTAACTGCCCTACAGAACAGAAACAGGAGTCAGTAGGGTCAGAGGACTAACTGCCCTACAAGAACAGAACAGGAGTCAGTAGGGTCAGGGGACTAACTGCCCTACAGAACAGAACAGGAGTCAGTAGGTAGAGGACTAACTGCCCTACAGAACAGAACAGATCAGTAGGGTCAGAGGACTAACTGCCCTACAGAACAGAACAGGAGTCAGTAGGGTCAGGGGGACTAACTGCCCTACAGAACAGAACAGGAGTCAGTAGGGTCAGGGGACTAACTGCCCTCAAGAACAGAACAGGAGTCAGTAGGGTCAGGGACTAACTGCCCTACAGAACAGAACAGGAGTCAGTAGGGTCAGGGGACTAACTGCCCTACAGAACAGAACAGGAGTCAGTAGGGTCAGAGGACTAACTGCCCTACAGAACAGAACAGGAGTCAGTAGGGTCAGAGGACTAACTGCCCTACAGAACAGAAAGGAGTCAGTAGGGTCAGGGACTAACCTCCCTACAGAACAGAACAGGACGTAGTAGGTCAGAGGACTAACTGCCCTACAGAACAGAACAGGAGTCAGTAGGCGTCAGGGACTAACTGCCCTCAGAACAGAACAGGAGTCAGTAGGGTCAGAGACTAACTGCCCTACAGAACAGAACAGAGTCAGTAGGGTCAGAGGACTAACTGCCCTATCAGAACAGAACAAGGAGTCAGTAGGGTCAGAGGACTAAACTCCCTACAGAACAGAACAGGAGTCAGTAGGGTCCGGGTACTAACTGCCCTTCAGAACAGAAAGCGGAGTCAGTAGGGTCAGGAGACTAACTGCCTACAGAACAGAACAGGAGTCAGTAGGGTCAGAGGACTAACTGCCCTTCAGAACAGAACAGGAGTCAGTAGGGTCAGGGGACTAACTGCCCTACAGAACAGAACAAGAGTCAGTAGGGTCAGGGGACTAACTGCCCTTCAGAACAGAACAGGAGTCAGTAGGGTCAGGGGACTAACTGCCCTACAGAACAGAACAGGAGTCAGTAGGGTCAGAGGGGTTACTACACTACAAGCCATTAGTGACCCTGCTGATGCTTCAGGTTCCTCTTCCTCCTCCAGGCCAGGGGCGTCCAGGGCTTTGCCTGCCCTGCATACACCCACTTGACCCCTCCGTCTATGGGACACAAAGGCCAGGGTCACCCCCGACCAGATAGGTGTCAACAGAGACCCCCAGCCCAACCTCTTGTGGCTAATGCCATGTGACAGGCAGAAGACACTGGGATAGCGGGAGGTCGAGGTGGCTGGTTGTTGTGCTGCGTGGCGTGGAGCCGTGGAGGCGTGGGTCTGTGACGGGGTGTCAGTGTTGGGCCCTGCCTGCAGAGAGGCTGGCTTATTCAGCTGACAGGCTTTGTGTTCAGTGAGCAGCAGATGGAGGCCATGCCACTAAGACAATGTGACAGGCATGGAGACCATGGAGCATGATGGGGGAGACCAAAACTAAACGTTCCCCCAATTCAGCCCCACCATGAGGAATACGAAATCACCTCTTAAAACAACATCAATCATCTTGAACTGTTTGTACAGTATTTGAAGCACTATTCCTTCATTATATCCCTCTCCCACAGTTGCTGTATGGCTTTCCTTTTAACGTGTAGATGGAAGGGTTTGAGGAAAATAATTGTGGGAAAGATATTCAAATATATAGTAGCAAAGAATAAAACAAGCCATCAAATAAAATGTAAACATCTTGTTGTGTGTGTATTTGCTTGATGGACTAGTTACAGTATAATGATTGATAGATGAGCCTCTCCTATACTACTTTATGGATGCAGCTTAATGTCAAGTTTCCTGTCTGCCCAAATTCCCTAAAGAGAAATCTTGAGAAAAAATTCCATTACTGACAGCCAGGCTGCACACAGGTATAACAAATCAATATTGCATTGACCCAGTGCAAGGATTTGTGGATAATTACACTCAAAAATCAAACTCTCTCCCTCGGGTTTGTTAAACCCTGTGACCACGACCTTGGCTTTAGAATAACATTAACTGACAGGTTACTTAGAATTCCAGAGTAAATTCTCAAACCCAAACACTCAGAGACCGCCAACAAGTTGTCCCAGTTAACTCCTCTGCTGTTGTTGTTGTTACAGGGAAGAGCCAGGCTCAATATTGTGCTTCAATTCGACTGGCCGAGACGGTGACACTCCAGAGAGGGAGAGATTGGGAAATGGATCCTCAGAAAGCTCTGTTTCCCACCTCTCCTTGGCCTGGGCCTCAGCTTTTGGGTTCTCTGGTTCTCTGAACCAGCTCTCATAAGGCTAAACGCCCCATAGGAATCTGGTTCCCCACAAAAACAACCCTCATTTGCAGGCCATTGATCCAGCCAGCCTGCTCCTTGGCAGATGGGAGTGGCCCAGAGGATTTCACGCTCTACACAAAGTGCACTTTGAGATCAGTGGTGGAGACCCATAAGAGTGATAGAGCAGCTAGGGTGCATGGAGCGCATCCTACCACCATCTCTGTTTATCCCAAACAGGAGGCATCTTTTCTCTCTTTCTTCTTTCTTTTCCATCATCACAATGGAACCATTCTGAACATGACCAGACTGTGTGAATACGACAGACATGGGTTTGACCTCGTTCATGGGAAACATAAAAGACTTCATAGACACACTCACCCGTTAGTACGTTCACACACATCATAAATGTGATCCAGGCTTTGAGTAGGACGCAGCAGGAGTGGTGGGTGGGGGTTAGGGGGAGAAAAAAGAGTGAGAAAGAGTCGGCAGGGTGCTCTGACTGACAGGGAGCTCCTCAAGGCTGAGTCCCCCTCCTCTCTCTCGTTCCTTTGCCTGTTAGGCATGAATGAATGAAGAGTGGAGGGGGATATGGAGGTGGAGAGAGAAAGAGAGGGGGATGATGAGGTGGAGAGCTGTCAGTCAAGACCATTCCTCTGCCTTGCTGTGGAAGTCTGTCGCTGCTCTGAGATGAAGGTAGTGATAGTGTGAACAGAGGGAGGGACAGAGTGAGTGGCGGTGTTGGGGGGGGGGGGGGGGGYGGTTGGGGGAGGGGGTGTCTCAAGGAATGCTGGGAGACGGAATTATTACAGAAGGTTATTTTGATGGAAATAATGGAGAAGAGCTAATGGAAGAGATTCTAATGGCAGTAAACGGTTGACAAAACATCTCATAGTCACACCTATTTTTCTGCCCTACCCATTTCCCTATTGAAAACACTCCTCTCTTAGCAGTATCTGTCTCTTTAGGTTGTTGTGATACGAACAGGGTCTCTGAATGGAGGCCGGTTTGACAGGGCGAGAACATTTCCTACCAGAGGTGTGAAGAGAGATCTACCCTACACCTGCTGTCCAACATGAAGTATTGAATGAACATATGGGGCGTAAATTTTATATCTTGCATGGGAGAAGTAATCTGGGGTCCAAACTAATATACAACCTGTCCATTGTCCTATGGAACATGTGGCCGTCTGTTTGTCTGGTCTGTCGGGGTCTCTACAGCCATACATGAGACTGATAGGAAAAGGACAAATAAAAGCCAGCACTTCAAACCTAATGGGTTGAATATTCAAAAAATAATTGCAGGCTAAAACTACCATTTACATTCCAATAGTGCAAATTAATTTGCTTTGAAATGAAGTTTTGTCATTTAAGACAAAACATGTTGGCAGCCATTACATCCACCCAGCCAGCCACTTTAGCCATTTCATGTTTGACGGACAGACAGGACATCCTACCCTGTACCTTTTTTCTCACCCATGACAACTAGGGTCAGCGTGGAGTCTAGGGTTATGTGGGGGAGTTGGAGGAGACTTTGCATTGCTCCAGTTACTCCCAGAAATGGTTAAAACCCTGTGAAGTCCATTGAATGTTCGTATCGCTACGGATCACTTTACACATCTATACAGAGCCATCAATAAATGAAGATAAAGCCTACAGACGGGTTGGCTGACAACGTCACGAAAATGATGCTAACGCATCGATGTGGCCGGAAGCCGTGCTTTGTTTTGGTTCTGAACGGTCAGATAGCCAGCAACAATGACAAGAAGCTGCCATGTGGGGAATCGTAGGTGACTGATTTCATGTCAATGCTAAAATGGCTAAAATTCAATAGCTATCTAACCAACAACTGTAATAATGTATTTGAGAGACAACAAGTGCTCATTGTGCAAATGTATTTATGTTATCAATACATTTGGAGACAAAATACAGTTTTCATCTAGTCAACAATCTAAGCCAACCCCGTCTGTTTGGCCCCATAGTTGCGCACTCAACCAACCCGTCTACAGACACAATTATCTAAGAGGCACAGTAAAGAGAGAGAAAGAGTGAGAGCGATAGCCCATCTTGTCTGTCACACTCTCTAACAGAGACCCACCAGAGCCCCAGCTTTGGTGCTGATCCGTCTAGTTCACAACATCCCTCTCATTAGTGCAGTCCAATGATGTGTATAAACCCTGGGTGACTGACAGGGGGCGCTGTATTGAAGCCACCATCCAGCCATCTTGGTACTCCTCCTAAATAATTTTTMMGGGGGGAAAGCTATAGAAATGCATGTCTACATTAAATGTTCACATATTTATTCTATTACAGACACCTTAATGCATACTTTTAAATTATATTATATGAGCTAAACAAAAAAAACAAAAAAACTTCAAGTTCCTTGGCGTACACATTTCCGAAGAGCTGAGATGGTCAAACCACATGGACACCGTGGTGAAGCAAGCACGTCAGCGACTCTTCAAAGTCAGGATGCTGAAGAAATTCTTCCTGTGCCAGAGGGCCCTCGCCGTGTTCTACAGGAGCACCATTGAGAGCATACTGTCGGGATGCATCACAGCCTGGTACAGCAACTCCACTGCCACAGACCAGAAGGCTCTACAGAGGGTGGTACACTCAGCCTAACGAACCACTGGGTACACTGCCCGCCCTCCAGGACACCTACAACACCAGGTGTCGCAGGAAGGCCAAGAAGATAATCAGGGACAGAGAGGATTTTTTATTATTATTATTTATTTCACTTTGTCCTGCATTGTTGGAGCTCGGAGCTTAAGATTTTCACTGTACCCTGTAATTACATCTGCAACCCTGTACATGTGACTATTCAACTTCTAATCTAATCTAATCTAATCTAAAACCTTCATCAGGATAGATTGCATAAGGATTAGACACTTTCTGACTGTCTATTAACTCCTCAAATGGGCCATGTTTATCCCTCCAACATAAAAAAAATAAAACATATTTCACCCTTATTTAACCAGGTAGGCCAGGTAGGCCATTTACAACTGCGACCTGGCCAAGATAAAGCAAAGCAGTGTGACACAAACAACAACACAGAGTTACACATGGAATAAACAGACATACAGTCAATAACACAATAGAAAATAATCTATATACAGTGTGTGCAAATGAGGTAAGATTAGGGAGGTAAGGCAATAAATAGGCCGTGGTGGCAAAGTAATTACAATTTAGCAATTAAACACTGGAGTAATAGATGTGCAGAAGATGAATGTGCAAGAAGAGATATTGGGGTGCAAAGGAGCAAAAAAAAAATAATAACAATATGGGGATGAGGTAGTTGGATGGGCTATTTACAGATGGGCTATGTACAGGTGCAATGATCTGTGAGCTGCTCTGACAGCTGATGCTTAAAGTTAGTGAGGGAGATATGAGTCTCCAGCTTCAGTGATTTTTGCAATTAGTTCCAGTCATTGGCAGCAGAGAACTGGAAGGAAAGGCGGCCAAAGGAAAAATTGGCTTTGGGGGTGACCAGTGAAATATACCTGCTGGGGCGCGTGCTACAGGTGGGTGCTGCTATGGTGACCAGTGAGCTGAGATAAGGCGAGGCTTTACCTAGCAAAGACTTAAAGATGACCTGGAGTCAGTGGGTTTCGCGACGAATATGAAGCGACGGCCAGCCAACGAGAGCATACAGGTCGCAGTGGTGGGTAGTATATGGGGCTTTGGTGACAAAACGGATGGCACTGTAATTGCCTCCAATTTTCTGAGTAGAGTGTTGGAGGCTATTTTGTAAAATGACATCGCCGAAGTCAAGGATCGGTAGGATAGTCAGTTTTATGAGGGTATGTTTGGCAGCATGAGTGAAGAATGCTTTGTTACGAAATAGGAAGCCAATTCTAGATTTAATTTTTGATTAGAGATGTGAGTCTGGAAGGAGAGTTCACAGTCTAACCAGACACCTAGGTATTTGTAGTTGTCCACATATTCTAAGTCAGAACCGTCCAGAGTAGTGATGCCGGACGGGTTGGCAGGTGAAGAGCATGCATTTAGTTTTACTTGCATTTAAGAGCAGTTGGAGGCCACGGAAGGAGAGTTGTATGGCATTGAAGCTCGTCTGGAGGTTAGTTAACACAGTGTCCAAAGAAGGGCCAGAAGTATACAGAATGGTGTCGCCTGCGTAGAGGTGGATCAGAGAATAACCAGCAGCAAGAGCGACATCATTGATGTATTCAGACAAGAGAGTCGGCTCGAGATGTTAACCCTTTGGCACCCGCATAGAGACTGCCAGAGGTCCGGACAACAGGCCCTCCGATTTGACACACTGAACTCTGTCTGAGAAGTAGTTGGTGAACCAGGCGAGGCAGTCATTTGAGAAACCAAGGCTGTTGAGTCTGCCGATAAGAATGTGGTAATTGACAGAGTCGAAAGCCTTAGCCGGGTCGATGAATACGGCTGCACAGTATTGTCTCTTATCGATGGCGGTTATGATACCATTTAGGACCTTGAGCGTGGCTAAGGTGCACCCATGACCAGCTCTGAAACCAGATTGCATAGCGGAGAAGGTACGGTGGGATTCGAAATGGTCGGTGATCTGTTTGTTAACTTGGCTTTCGAAGACATTAGAAAGGCAGGGTCGGATAGATATAGGTCTGTAACAGTTTGGTTCTAGAGTGTCTCCCCCTTTGAAGAGGGGGATGACCGCGGCAGCTTTCCAATCTTTGGGGATCTCAGACGATACGAAAGAGAGGTTGAACAGGCTAGTAATAGGGGTTGCAACAATTGTGGCGGATAATTTTAGAAAGAGAGGGTCCAGATTGTCTTTCCCAGCTGATTTGTAGGGGTCCAGATTTTGCAGCTCTTTCAGAACATCAGCTATCTGGATTTGGGTGAAGGAGAAATGGGGGAGGCTTAGGCAAGTTGCTGTGGGGGGTTCAGAGCTGTAGACTGGGGTAGGGGTAGCCAGGTGGAAAGCATGGCCAGCCGTAGAAAAATGCTTCTTGAAATTCTCAATTCTAGTGGATTTATCGGTGGTAACAGTGTTTCCTAGCCTCAGTGCAGTGGGCAGCTGGGAGGAGGTGCTCTTATTCTCCATGGACTTTACAGTGTCCCAGAACTTTTTGGAGTTTGTGCTACAGGATGCAAATTTCTGCTTGAAAAAGCTAGCCTTTGCTTTCCTAACTGCCTGTATATTGGTTCCTAACTTCCCTGAAAGGTTGCATTTCGCGGGGGCTATTCTATGCTAATGCAGTACGCCACAGGATGTTTTTGTGCTGGTCGAGGGCAGTCAGGTCTGGAGTGAACCAAAGGCTATATTTGTTCCTGGTTCTACATTTTTTGAATTGGGCATGCTTATTTAAGATGGTGAGGAAAGCACTTTTAAAGAGCAACCAGGCATCCTCTACTGACGGAATGAGGCCAGTATCCTTCCAGGATACCCGGGCCAGGTCGATTAGAAAGGCCTGCTCGCTGAAGTGTTTTAGGGAGCGTTTGACAGTGATGAGGGGTGGTCGTTTGACCGCAGACCCATTATGCATGCAGCCAATGAGGCAGTGATCGCTGAGATCCTGGTCGAGGACAGCAGAGGGGTATTTAGAGGGCAGGTTGGTCAGGATGATATCTATGAGGGTGCCCGTGTTTACGAATTTGGGGTTGTACCTGGTAGGTTCATTGATAATTTGTGTGAGATTGAGGGCATCTAGCTTAGATTGTAGGACGGCCGGGGTGTTAAGCATGTCCCAGTTTAGGTCACTTAACAGTACGAGCTCTGAAGATAGATTTGGGGCAATCAATTCACATATGGTGTCCAGGGCACAGCTGAGCGTAGAAGGTGGTCTATAACAAGCGGCAACGGTGAGAGACTTGTTTCTGAAAATGTGGATTTTTAGAAGTAGAAGCCCAAATAATTGGGCACAGACCTGGATAGAATGACAGAACTCTGTAGGCTATCTCTGCAGTAGATTGCTACTCCGCCCCCTTTGGCAGTTCTATCTTGTCGGAAAATGTTGTAGTTAGGGATTTTTTATTGGCAGGATTTTTGGTGACCTTCCTAAACCCGGATTCAGACACGGCTAGGACATCTGAGTTGGCAGAGTGTGCTAAACCAGTGAATAAAACAAACTTAGGGAGGAGGCTTCTAATGTTAACATGCATGAAACCAATGCTTTTACGGTTACAGAAGTCAACAAATGAGAGCGCCTGGGGAATGGGAGTGGAGCTAGGTGCTGCAGGGCCTGGATTAACCTCTACATCACCAGAGGAACAGAGGAGGAGTAGGATAAGGGTACGGCTAAAGGCTATAGGAACTGGCCGTCTAGTGTGTTCGGAACAGAGAGTAAAAGGAACAGGTTTCTGGGGCGGAAGAATAGATTTAAGGCATAATGTACAGACAAGGGTATGGTAGAATGTGAATACAGTGGAGGTAAACCTAGGCATTGAGTGACAATGAGAGAGGTTTTGTCTCTAGAGACATAATTTAAACCAGGTGAGGTCACCGCATGTGTGGGAGGTGGAACAAAAAGGCTAGCTAAGGCATATTGAGCAGGCTGGAGGCTCTACAGCTAAATAAGAGAATAATCACTAACCAAAATAGCAATGGACAAGGCATATTGACATTAGGGAGAGGCATGCGTAGCCGAGTGATCATAGGGACCAGTGGATAGCTAGGCAAGCTAGAGACACAGCTATTCAGACAGCTAGCGGGCCGGGGATAGCAGGCTAGCAGAAGGGCCTTAGGGGGACTTCGCGACGGAAGAGTCTGTCGTAGCCCCCTCGGACGGTTACGTCGGCAGACCAGTCATGTTGGATTGGCAGGGCTCCGTGTAGACAGTAAAAGGGTCCAGGCCAATTGGAAAAATAGGTATTGTAGCCCAAGAAATTGGCTGATGGACCTCTTCAGCTAACAGTCCGACATGCTCTAGACAGCTAACGGGCCGCGGCTAGCAGGCTAGCGGATGGGCCTTCAGGGGACGTCGCGACGGAGGAGCCTGTTGAAACCCCCTCGGGCGGATTACGTCGGTAGACCAGTCGTGATGGATTGGCGGGGCTCCGTGTCGGCAGTAAAAGGGGTCCAGGCCAATTGGCAAAATAGGTATTGTAGCCCAAGGAGTGGCTGATGGATCTCTTCAGCTAGCCGGGAGATGGTTCTAGCACGAGGCTAGTTCCAGGCTAACTGGTGCTTGCTTCGGGAAAGAGACGTTAGCCAGGGGTAGCCACTCAGATTACAGCTAGCTAGCTGCGATGGTCCAGGTGAAAAGGTTCAGAGCTTGTGGTAGGAAACCGGAGATGTGGAGAAAAAGCAGTCCGGTATGCTCTGGGTTGAATCACGCTGAGCAGACTGGCAGGAGTTGACCGGGCTAAGGTTAGTTGATGACCGCTAGCAGTGGCTAACTGACTACTAGCTAGTAGCTAGTTAGCTGGCTAGCTTCTGTTTGGGGTTCTGGTTCTAAAGTATAGAAAATAGCAGATCCAAACCACATTGGGTGAGGTGGGTTGCAGGAGAGTATGTTGAAATTAAGGTTAAAAGTATACAAAATATATACGAAGAAAAAATATATATATACACGGGACAAGACAAAGCCAAAGATGTCTGAACTGCTACACCATCTTGGAAAATCTTGAATTTCTTTATAACATTCCTAGTATTTTCAATTGGGGCTCAAAAACACCAACACACCGCTATGGGAGATGCTCAGACAGGTTGGAGGAGAGGAAATATTAGTTGGAAGCATCTGTTTTTCTGTGGCCTGTAGGTTGAGGGCGAGGGGAAAAAATAGTTTTATCTGCTGGGAAAAGCAACATGCGTGACAGTGGGAAGTGGTGATCATGGTTCCTGCTTCTCTCCCTTTCTCTCTATGCCAGTGATTCCAGTCAGTGACACATTGAGGGGCTTAAAACTCTCTTATCACACACTATTATACCTGCTACCAAATCAATAATCACCCCATCCGCTCTGGACCGGTAAGAAACCCAAACACAGACCATTCCACACAGGGAGTGGAGAGAGACGCACTTCTCCTATCTGGTTTTAGGAGGCCCCTTTCTTGCTCTCTTTCTCCCTCCTATGACTGCTATCTGTTTTTTACCCATCTGATTCCAACAGGTGTTATTTTTAAACAAGTCTTTGTTTGTCTGCAGCCTGACAGATTTTCTCTCACAGCCTCCCGATCCAGAGTTCAATTTGACACCGACGAATGACTGCTCAGATTGTTCACACAGGAAAAAGCTGTCCAACTCATGGAAAATAATACTGAGTCTTGTGATCTTGTGCAAAATATTAAGGGACAAAGCTTGTCATTTCAATTTAATTTCCTGGGTAACTGTAGCCACAACAACATCGCCATGGTAACATGAGCGTGTCAGTCACAGTTTAGCCTGGAGACTTCCTCTTGAGAGTTCAGAAACTCGACCTGCATGGACGTTTGGACACCTGTTAACGTATTTCATCATTTCATGTGTAGGATAGATTAGAACATTTTTTATGTTTCTTATTGACCATCTTGTTGAATTATTACAATGATGGGCAGTAAATTAAATAATTATCTTAAAAGGAATGGAGATATTAGTCCTAAGCAGACCAAAAGACTTCAGTGTCATCTAGGCCTATATTATTCTTCATGTGAGCAGAGGCAGACTTGAATTCTTCCCTGGCCCACATTAAATGTTTGGGGCCAATTCTTAATCTCTGAAGCTTTTATTACTGTTGCAACATAAGGATGTAATACTACATTTAAACCGTGTTGGCTTGGTGATTTCACACAGCATTGAGAAATCCCAGTCCTCTAACTTAATGAATCACTTTGTTCTCTTCCCCAATCTTCTTGCAACATTGCACAGGGTATCCAGTACTGCACAGCACACTGAAAAAGTTTGAGTATTTTTAAAACAGTTGAACCTTTCCACTTCTGTCAGTGGCAAGGAAAGAGACCAAGAAGATTTATAGAGCTCATCTTTCCTTTGCCAACAGTAGGGCGGTTGTAAATTGTAAAGCTATCAAGTAAGCCTTTCCATCATTGGGATGCATTCTGGTCTAAATGAATGTCTTAATTTTATTGTTAATGATGACTTAACCATGGATTTGCAGTTTAATTAAGCACAAACATGTTCAATAACAAGAACAACGTAATCTGGTCACGGATGTTAGTATGTAAATCTTGCTGTAACCATTCCCTAGTGATGTTGGATTAATCAACAGTCAGGCTAATATATTCCAGACTGACTGAGATTCAATACAGGAGGTGATTATTGGTGAAAACCCTGCCTGTTTCCTCCCCATCGTCTTCATGCCAAAAGAGTTTGCTTTTGTTTCCTATCTCTTTGTTGCTCAACTGAGTGGACACCATTAAAAAGGACTCAGTCAGAACGAGGCTATAGAGAGAAGGCATGCCATGAGAAGAAAATGCCATGCACACAATGCCCCCCGATTCACATGCGCCCAATGTACATCAGCCCCTTTGAAACCGTAGAGCGCCACTTTATCTTAATGTGAACCATGGGGACCAAAGCCAGCGTAAGGGATACCAGTGAAGATGTAAGGTATATTGTGGGTTGGTTCCAATAGAACAATAGCACTGGAATGGGTAGAACTATCACATGCTCTGACCGTTCCTGGGATTCTTAAAAATACTGTCTCTGCAGTACAATGGCATTGTCTAACTGATCATGACATGAATGTTCACCCTGAGGTTCCCAGAGGACAGCAGACTCCCATCACTGTATGGAAGGTTTAACGCTGGGTACAGCGGAACACATCAATTCATGCAACGTGAAATTCTCAAAAACAGCTTCGGATCATTTCCGAGTTCTGAGTAAATATCATCCTAGCATGGGCACCAAGAGGGGGAAGTGGAGAGAAAGAATGGAGAAAGTGAGAGGAAGAAAGAGAGAGAGATGCATTTAACCAATGTTGTCTGCCTCCTTGTGTTGAAGCCTCCTGGCTTCCCTTCAGACGTGAATGAAGTCAGTGAATTGTGGACCAGCCCACATAAACGCCCCTCTACTGTTGAGACGTAGCACTCCTTTCACTGGGATTAGAAAGGAGGCGACACCAACAACAACAGCAACACATTGGGAACGGAGGCCTCTGTTCTTCTTTCTCATTCTCTCACAAACATACACACACACACACATGCACACGCACGCACACACTTTTCCACACAGGCCCACATTGCCAGCATACCATTGGAGACACCTACAGAGGGTGCCTGAGAACAGGGGCATCCGACAAAGCAGGAGGGTTAGAGGGGAGTGAAGGGGAGTGAACGAGGCAGGACATGGGGAGAATCTTGGCATCATGTCAATGCAATCGCCACAATGACTGCGGATGAGAAGCCATCTCCTCCACCAACAATCAGCACATTATCCACGCAAAAGAAACCCCATCAGTACATGAACCCAGAAAACAAGGTCTGGAACCCAGAAAAGAAGGTCTGGAACCTCATGTCCCACCACACAGGGCCTAAAATCCCCCAGTTCCTTCATTCCAAATTCAGGGCCTTTCCCTTCTCTATTATTCTTCCAGGAAGTGGTTCATTGGAGGGATCAGAGCCTTAGCCCACCCAAGGGTGATCTCTGAGGAGTGTCACTGCTCCTCAATGTTCTGACACCCACACTGACTGACTCTCACATGCACTCTGCCTTCCCTAGCCTGAAAGCCACAATGACTATGGAAAAGAGATGTGAAAACAAATCCAGTTGGATGGAGAACAATCCACCATGGATTCTTGGCCATGTACATTATGCTACGCCTGAAGCATTTGACTCAATGACACTACATCTGTGAGACCACACTTGTTGAATTGATGTTCAGTTTCCTACAATATGCATGCCGCATGAAAGGTGAGAGCGAGCGCTAACACTGGTTACAGGACGTGAGTGGTCTCATATATAGTAGCTTCCACATTTATGTGGTGTGTGACCAAACCAGAGTGTGCCAGACAAAACACTTGCTCTGTTCATTTTTATTTAACATGGGTGAACATTGATACCCTCCAAGTGCACCTGATGGATGAGCAGAGAGGGGTGAGGGGGAGGCTGTAGGGTGTGACCTCATTGTTGCATAGGGTAGCAGTGAAAGGAACTGGGGTAAAATAGTGCAGTCACTGAGGTAGGAGGAGGAATGCTGCTGAGGCTGTTTTAAATCTAGCAGTGAAGCACAACTACAAACCTCCCTCCCACCAGATCAGCGTTCGCTCTCAACCACACTCTCCATCTCCAACCCTGATCCCTCTCATACTCCCAGAGACAGACAGCTAGTTGGTCCTCATCCCACCAAAAGCATTGAGCTTAATGGGTTTCAGGGTGTTCCAATGGGTAAATCGTTTCTCTCTAGTGAACTTGTGTTCAAAGGTTCTGCAGCTGGGAGTGCTCCTGGGTGACACACACACGCACAAACACGCAAACACACATGATAGGGATGCCTGAACTCGCCCAGACCTGTTTCTTAAAGCTGCAATATGTAACTTTTTGGGCGACCTGACCAATATAAATGTCAGTTATAGATCTGTCATTCTCATTGAAAGCTAGTTTAAGAAGCTGTAGATCTGTTCAATGTGTGCTATTTCTATGCTTCCCTGTCTTAAGTTTTGTTTTTGTGTCTTTCACTTTTGGTTTTGTATATCAGCTTCAAACAGCTGAAAATACAATATTTTTGGTTATGGAAAATATATTTCACAGCGGTTTAGATGGTACACTGATTCTCTACACTATACCTGCTTGTTTTGTCAAATAAACTGAAATTAGGCGAACTATTTGAATTTTAGTAACCAGGAAATGGCAGAGTGATTTCTGCATAGTGCACCTTTAAGCAGAACACACTATCCTCAAAGTAACTATTGATGTCGCCAAACTCCTGCTTGAACAGAAAAACAATACACAGCTTCTCATTTAAGAATGATTAGTTGAGAGTTTCCCAACAGGCAATGCCAAGTCAGTTCACTGAGAAATACATACTCCCCAATGCTCAGTAAAATAGTAATTTCTCATTTTGGCAGACAACCACTTATATGGTCAGTGAGTGAATGGTATGGCTCAGTTATACTGTCCAGGCTCTAGTCCAAATTAGCTCACATGCCAAGTGATCTGAAACAGTTGGTTTAACCGAATTTGTATGACAATTCAAAAGTGTAAAGAAAGTCAGGGGTTTGTTGATGTTCAGATAGGACCTAACAGTAGAGGAGAGGAGAAGGCATGAGGTTACTGTCAGGGCATTGGCATGAAGGTGTCCCAGCACTCAACCACCATGAGCTAAACCATGTCAACCAACACTCAGAGACAGCTAATAAGAAACAGAGAGACAATTTGTTCTGAGTACGCCTCCAGCTCCCACGCTCCTCTCCTCCTCCTCCTCATCCCGCCATCTATCCATCCTTCCATCTAGCCAGCCATGACCTTTCTAAGATACGAGGCCTGACACTGATGCCCCTCCATCCATTAGTAGTGTCTCAGCCAGCCCTCCCCAATCCCTCCCTCCAGGTTCAACACATCACCTACTCTCTCCCTCACTCCCTTTTAGTCTCCCACGCCTTGCCTGAAGCACTTCCTCACTCCCTTTCTTTCTTTCACTCTTTCTCCCTCTCACACTCTCTCTCCAGCACCATCTCCTCTCACCCCTCTCTCTTCCCAGATGAATTCTCTCTCCCTCTTCCAGAGACAAGTCCAGTCCATCAGTTCATCATGTCCCACTAAGTCTCACCACAAGGAGGAGAGCAGAGCCAGGCTAGCTCAGTCCCTGGTGATTAGTCACTCCACATTTAAAGCACATTACTGGGATGGGAAGAGAAAAGGCTCTCCCTCCTCCCCACCAACAATAGAGTACCACAGTATGAGTCATAATACCCATAAAATCTAGAGGTCAAACAGGGAAATAGTTCCAATTGTTTTTCCACCATAAATTTTTCCCATAGGTTTTTTTTATTTTTAGAAACACTTAAATAAGGGTTGTGTTTAGTGTAGGCTTACCCTGGCGTGACTTTTTGATAACCGTGTAAATCTCTCTAGGACAAGGTGACTTTTATCATTATATTTCGGCTCTATTTACCCCCCAAAATTAAATGCCAATTAGCTGCTAATGTGGCTATCAAAAATAACTACAAATGCCATGATGATCTGGATGAGACTGCCGAATAGAGGCAAAGGTAAGAATCTCTGGATTAACTATCTAATATTAGCTAAATGTAGTAATGAATAAATTGCCAACATTTCTTTAAATGTACAATTCTGTGAACTGTCTTGTACAAGTTTTAAATTGACACAATAATTGTTAGCAAAGGTGTCACCTAGAGATGACGTGCAGGAGCTTGCAGGGATTTGTAGTCTTGCATGATGGCTCCTTTGATGCTAATTATCATTTTAGAATCTGAGAGTAAATAGAGACGAAAATATTGATAAGTCACCTTGTCCGAGAGAGATTTACACTGTTATCAAAGTGTCACGCCAGGGTAAGTCTACACAACACACAGCCCTTATTTTAAGTGTTTCTAAAAGCCCTTATGAGAAAAACGATTGGAACCATTTCCCTGTTTGACCGCTAGGTATTATGGGTATTATGGCACCTCTACTGTTGGGCTCTTTAGGTCCAGAACTAACTACCCTTGTACCTTTCCTCAGCCCCCTCCCACTTATGGACATATATAATAAATTAATACTATATACACTTGAAGTCGGAAGTTTACATACACCTTAGCCAAATACATTTAATCTGTTTTTCACAATTCCTGACATTTAATCCTAGTAAACATTTTGGCCCATTCCTCCTGACAGAGCTGGTGTAACTGAGTCAGGTTTGTAGGCCTCCTTGCTCGCACACTCTTTTACAGTTCTGCCCACAAAATTTCTATAGGATTGAAGTCAGGGCTTTGTGATGGCCACTCCAATACCTTGACTTTGTTGTCCTTAAGCCATTTTGCCACAACTTTGGAAGTATGCTTGGGGTCATTGTCCATTTGGAAGACCCATTTGCGACCAAGCTTTAACGTCCTGACTGATGTCTTGAGATGTTGCTTCAATATATTCACATAATTTTCCTCCTCATGATGCCATCTATTTTGTGAAGTGCACCAGTCCCTCCTGCAACAAAGAACCCCCACAACACGATGCTGCCCCCCCCTGTGCTTCACGATTGGGATGGTGTTCTTCGGCTTGCAAGCCTCCCCCTTTTCCCTCCAAACATAATGATGGTCATTATGGCCAAACAGTTCTATTTTTGTATCATCAGACCAGAGGACATTTCTCCAAAAAGTACTATATTTGTCCCCATGTGCAGTTCAAACCGTAGTCTGGCTTTATGGCGGTTTTGGAGCAGTGACTTCTTCCTTGCTGAGCGGCCTTTCAGGTTATGTCAATATAGGACTCGTTTTACTGTGGATATAGATACTTCTGTACCTGTTTCCTCTAGCATCTTCACAAGGTCCTTTGCTGTTGTTCTGGGATTGATTTGCACCTTTCGCACCACAGTACTTCATCTCTACGAGACAGAACATGTCTCCTTAATGAGCGGTATGACGGCTGCGTGGTCCCATGGTGTTTATACTTGCGTACTATTGTTTGTGCAGATGAACGTGGTACCTTCAGGCATTTGGATATTGCTCCCAAGGATGAACCAGACTTGTGGAGGTCTACAATTTTTTTCTGAGGTCTTGGCTGATTTCTTTTGATTTTCCTATGATGTCAAGCAAAGAGGCACTGAGTTTGAAGGTAGGCCTTGAAATACATCCACAAGTACACCTCCAATTGACTCAAATTATGTCAATTAGCCTATCAGAAGCTTCTAAAGCCATGACATAATTTTCTGGAATTTTCCAAGCTGTTTAAAGGCACAGTCAACTACTTAGTATATGTAAACTTCTGACCCACTGGAATTGTGATACAGTGAATTATAAGTGAAATAATCTGTCTGTAAACAATTGTTGGAAAAATTACTTGTGTCATGCACAAAGTAGACTGACTTGCCAAAACTATAGTTTGTTAACAAGAAATGTGTGGAGTGGTTGAAAAATGACTTTTAATGACTCCAACCTAAGTGTATGTCAACTTCCGACTTCAACTGTACGTATCCCTCATATTCAACTCTGGACCTCGAAGCCAGTTCCACTGCTATTTTAAATTCTAACCCTCTAATCAGAGAATGATTTAGACCTGGGACACCAGGTGGGTGCATTTAATTATTAGGTAGAACAGAAAACCAGCAGGCTCTGGACCTCGTGGGATAAGCGTTGAATACCCTTACTATATATGACA
>NC_036838.1:54311226-54314971 GCF_002910315.2 Salvelinus sp. IW2-2015
GAGCCAATAGAGTGTAAAGAAGGCCTGGTGGTAAGAACAGAATGGGGGGGAAATACGTGAGATCTTTGTGGCCAACATAAAATATGGGTTGTTGAATTGTTGTAGGTGAGAGTACTATAAGGAGTAAGAAGGCTTGTTTAAAACGAGGAGAACTACGGGGTAGAACTATTGTATTGTACAGGCGATGCTGTATGTTAGGATATAGAGTACTATAATGAGTAATATTAGAAGGCCCTTCGTGTGTTTATAGATTAGTTATAATCACACGAAGAATAAGCACGGTCTGGTGAATTCCCTAGGTCTCTCTGGTCTGTTGTTGTGTATTGTTTTGTGCCACTCATGGCATGCTTTCTCCCTCCCGCCCAAGTAACTATAAGAGTTACTACGAAGAGGCTTGTTCTACATTTTATGCACTTTCTCATACTTTCCTCAACGAGTCCATCTCTTCGAGAACACGTTGCGAGACGATGTGCGGTAGTTTTGACGTAAGGAAATAACTACAAGTACATATTAAGTCCTGAACAAGGGTATCATAAGTTAGGCTGGGATAATAAATACGTAGTATGCCAAAGAAAGACGAGGTGGAGACTGGGAATTGGCTTAAAGGTTGTGTGTAGGAAATTAAGTAGTACATGTGACAGAGTAAAGAAGGCTGTTAAAATTGAGAGGCGACAGATGAATTGACGCTGAGACTAACAGCAGAAGCGAGAGACTGGTGTCGTGTGCTGTGATGAGGAAGAAGTATTAACGTAATAAGAGTTTAAGTAGAGAGGGCTGTTAAAACGTGAGGAGATACTTACGGTGTTGAGACATGATACGAGTGCAGAGTATCGCAGAGAATAGTACAGTGATAAAGGTAGTAATGAGAAGGCGTATATGTTAATGAAACGTGCAGGGAGAACATTTAACCAGGCGGCAGAAACGACATGTGGTTGTGTTAGGGGTGCAGATATTGACTGTAGTAATGCTATTAAGTTAAAGCTAGCACAGAAACGGGAAAGGCTGTCAGTTTTAGAAGAACGAGTGAGAATACAAGATCGGTGGAGACATGGGTGTTGGTGTAATTAAACAGCCAGAAACAGGTGTGCATGGATGTATAGGACGTAGGTAGTGAGAGGGTACTATAGTAGTATAAAGAAGTTGACTGAACTGTCAAGAAAAAACAGGAGGGTCCAGAAGAACACGGTGAGACTGTGCGAGTTATAGCTGTTTGAGGGTTTAACAGTCCAGAACAGGTCAGAGTATAGACGTGAGGGTTTTAACAAGCAGAACAGGGTCAGAGTATAGCGTGACGGTGAGGGGTTTAAACAGTCGGTAGTTACGGAAGAGTCATTACGTATAAGGATGTACAGAAGGAAGAGGTAGGCTTGTTTTTGAAAAACGAAGAGCAGAAACTTAGCGGGAGACTGTGGTGGTGTAGGAGAGTACTATAAGAGGTAAAGAAGGCTGTTAAAACGAGGAGGAACACGGGAGACTGTGATGTGTGTAGGAGAGTACTATAAAGATAAAGAAGGCTCTTAAACGGAGAACTACGGTAGACTTGTGATGTATGTGGTAGTGAAGAGTACTATAAGAGGTAAGAGAAGGCCTGTTTAAAACGAGGAGAACACGGGGAGACTGTGGTGTGTGTAGGAGAGGTACTATAAGAGTAAAGAAGGCTGTTAAAACGAGGAGAACACGGAGACCTGTGGTTGTGTGTGTAGGAGAGTACTATAAGAGTAAAGAAGGCTAGTTAAACGAGGAGAAACAGGGAGACTGTGGTGTGTGTAGGAGAGTACTATAGAGTAAAGAAGGCTGTTAAAACGGGAGGAAGCACGGAGGACTGTGGTGTGTGTGTAGGAGAGTACTATAAGAGTAAAGAAAGAAGCTGTAAAATCGAGGAGAACACGGAGAGACTGTGGTGTGTGTAGGAGAGTACTATAAGAGTAAAGAAGGCTGTTAAACGAGGAGAAACATGGAGACTGTGGTGTGTAGGAGAGTACTATAAGAGTAAAAGAGCTGTTAAAACGAGAGAACGGAGGAGAACACGGGAGACTGTGGTGTGTGTAGGAGAGTACTATAAGAGTAAAGAAGGCTGTTAAAATGAGGAGAACACGGGAGACTGTGGTGTGTAGGAGAGTACTATAAGAGTAAAAAAGGCTGTGAGAATGAGGAGAACATGGGAGAGCGTGGTGTGTGTATGTGAGTACTGTAAGAGTAAAGAAGGCTGTGAGAATGAGGAAAACATGGGAGAGCGTGGTGTGTGTATGTGAGTACTGTAAGTGACTGACAGGAAGACTCCGGACCTGACGACTCTTTCCGCTTCTCTCTCTCTCCATCTTAACTTCACTCCACACCACAATGTCTCTCTCCCATCCATCCGGTTCAACAGTGCCCTTTCCATGTCATGCCACCTCAGTGCCCATTCCTTTCTGCAGCCTGTCCATAGACCGGGCTATGTTAGACAGGCTGATGAGCTGATCCCTGAGTTGAGGGAATCTGTCCTTTTCCTGTACACAGGAACAACTCTGACTCTAATTAAAAGGCCTGGCAATCCCAAACCACAGATTAAGAATAATAAAAACGCAGTGATTCTGATTTAATTTGGATGGTATGTCTTTATAACTCTACGGAGAGAGATTGCAGCATGATTAAATACTTAGTTATGGACTCTGTCTGACCACTGTCGCCTGCTGTCATGAAATACTCTGCTCACACTGGTATAAACAGCATCAGCCTGCCTGCTTTTCATTTTGCTGTTCATTCCCTTTGATTGAGAAGGATAGTCTTGAAGTGCTTCACGTCTTTCTTTTAAAATCCATGACATCACTTTGAGGGGGAGAGACAGGGATCATAGCTATACGGTAGTACTATAGCAGCAGTCAGATTCATCATTATGCAACAGGGCTGACATAAGACCACACAGAACAGAGGAGATTTAACACGCTCTATTTTCCCTCAGGCCTGTGATCCTAGTTACCGTGACGGTGACGCTGTGACAGAGCCGGTATGTCAAACCCTTCCGCCCTGAGAGCCCCCCCCCCCCCCCCCTTGCGGCCATCTCCCCTTTCCCCTTTGAAGCGTGCTAAAACAGGGTGCCCATGCTGTGCTAGGTAATCCCCACTCCTCCCTCCCCCTGCCTCCTCTCCCCTCCCTGCTTCTTCCTCCCCTCCCTGCCTCTGACACCCCTCCCTGCCTCTGCCAACCCCTTACCAACAAGCAACAAGAGAGGGTGTGAGGAGGAGGAGGAGGAGGAGAGGAGGAGGAGGATATAGAGAGAAACAGAGACAGACACTATATTTAGAGCTCAAGCTGTCACCTTCTGTTTTCCCTTCTTGAATAATCAGTCTGACAGCACGACTCCTGCAGAGCAGAGGTTGCTGAGATGCAGTATGCCCCCCCCCCACCATCTCTAGAGAGAGACACAGCCAAGGTAATATTAATTGCTGCAGGCTTGCGTGCCACAGCCACTGAATATAATTCTGTTGAAGCAATTTTTCAAAGACCTGAGAGATAAAAAGACAGTCACAGAGTAAAGGAGCGACTGGTCTAGACAGGAAATGTGTGTCAGCATGGTCAGTGATGGTCAGTGATGGTCAGTGATGGTCAGTGATGGTCAGCATAATCAGTGATGGTCGGTGATGGTCAGAGATGGTCAGCGAAGGTCAGCATGATCAGTGATGGTCAGTGATGGTCAGCATGATCAGTGATGGTCAGTGATGGTCAGTGATGGTCAGCATGATCAGTGATGGTCAGTGATGGTCAG
>NC_036838.1:54315401-54357361 GCF_002910315.2 Salvelinus sp. IW2-2015
ACATGGTCGCAATGATCAGTTGGATGGTCAGGATCATTCAGAGTCGGTGTCGATGACAGCCTGGATGTTCAGGCAAGCAGGTCAGCATGGTCAGTGATTGCAGCGATGATCGATGGTTCCAGTGAATGAATCATGATGGTCAGTGTATGTAGTGATGGTCAGTGATGGTTTGATGGCGTATTGGTCCGATCATGGTCAAAGCATGTCAGGAATGGTCAGCTTGGTCAGCGATGTCCACGCATGGTCAGCTAGGTCAAGCAGGGGTCAGCATGGTCGAGCTTGGTTCAGTGATTCCAGCGATGGTCAGCGATGGTCAACATAGTCAAATGGTCAGAATTTGGTCAGCTTTAGGTCAGCGGGACATGGTCAGGCCATGGTTCAACATGGTCAAGCACATGGGTCAGCATGGTCAACATGGTCCGGCGGGGACTGGTCACAGATGGTCTATACTGGTCGCCTTGGTCAGGCGAGTGGGCAGCATGAGGTCAACAAGTGCGTCAACATGGTCAGCGATGGTCAACATGGTCAACATGGTCAGAATGGTCAGCTTGGTCAGCGATGGTCAGCATGGTCAGCATGGTCAGCATGGTCAGCATGGTCAGCTTGGTCAGTGATGGTCAGCGATGGTCAGCGATGGTCAACATAGTCAACATGGTCAGAATGGTCAGCTTGGTCAGCGATGGTCAGCATGGTCAACATGGTCAACATGGTCAGCATGGTCAACATGGTCCGCGANCAGCTTGGTCAGCGATGGTCAGCATGGTCAACATGGTCAACATGGTCAGCATGGTCAACATGGTCCGCGATGGTCAACATGGTCAACATGGTCAGCTTGGTCAGCGATGGTCAGCATGGTCAACATGGTCAACATGGTCAACATGGTCATCATGGTCAACATGGCCAGCTTGGTCAGCGATGGTCAGCATGGTCAACATGGTCATCTTGGTCAACATGGTCAACATGGTCAACATGGTCAGAATGGTCAGCGATGGTCAGCATGGTCAACATGGTCACTATGGTCAGAATGGTCACCATGGTCAACATGGTCAGCATGGTCAACATGGTCACTATGGTCAGAATGGTCTTCATGGTCAACATGGTCACCATGGTCACCATGGTCAGCATGGTCAACATGGTCACCATGGTCAGAATGGTCTTCATGGTCAACATGGTCAACATGGTCAACATGGACTGCAGACTAGTAGCTCCCCTTCACGCTATGACTGCCTTTATATCTCCGGTCTCTGAAAAATGTTCAGCAGAAAAAAGCCAACCTAAAGAACTCCATTCACCACCCCAAACATATAGATCAGCGGACAAGCACAGACTCACTTACATGCTGTCGTTGAACTAAAATGTCAGAGCACCCGTCATGACCCACGTGACACAGGGACTGACCGCACTCACTGCACTTGACTTGGCTTGTCTGAGCTCATTCCGAAAACATGCTGCTTATATGTATTAAACATCTGCTATCCTGGACATCTATTATAAACGCTGTATACATGCACAGCTGGCAGAGCGGAGCGAGCGATAGGGAGGGAGGGAGGTGGGATGCAGATTAGAGATGACATGGCATATATCTGTGCAGAGTAAGGGGACGGAATAGCACAGTTTGAGCAGGGAGAGGAGAGGACGGCAGGCAGGGGCCTGTCACACTGATGTACTAGCTACAGTGCGTCCACTGCCTCTTACTTACATAGTGTGTCTGACATAGCACTCTCTATCCTTACCTAACAGCAGTGGCTCTCTGTGTCAGATGGGTTAGGTGAATATGTCTTCTGGAGGTGGGAGTGTTCCCATTAATATGTAATTATGCAAATCATCAGGATATAAAAAGACTGCAAATGTGTTCTGTTTTCATTCTGTCACATCTTGCCTGTCCCTGTTCGTATGGTTTAATGTCATGGAATCAGAATGAACTTTAAGACCAAATGAGCACTTAGACAAATAGCAGCCGCCTCTACCTGCTCTGAAAATGAACTGTGAGTAATCCCAAGTAGCAGACATAACTAGAGACCCAGACACGGTCTCCCCAGTGAGTATTATACCTTGACAAAGCTTCTTGTCATCTTCAGTGAACCATTGTTTTAAAACAACAACAACAGTTGAACCAGCCAGTGGATACAATATATCCTAACTGATTGGCGAGCAAGAACCCTTGTACCTTACATGTTTTGGTTCTGGTCTCATTGGGAGTGTTACACTCTGAAACCATGTTTCTGTCTCTGTCTGTCTGTCTGTCTGTCTGTCTGTCTGTCTGTCTGTCTGTCTGTCTGTCTGCCTGCCCAGGGAAGGTTTAGGGATGGCATGGGCCTCTGTTCTGGTAAGGCTGGGGCACTTAGCTCTGGCTCTAGTGTCACAATGGACCCAACTAAATAGGAACCTAGGAGCCTGGAAGAGAGATGGATGGAGATCTACTCTGCCAGTCTGGACATGGGCATCTAACTGTCTCTGTTTCACTCTCACACTCACAGACACCCATCCACACAAACACCACACACACACACATTCCCACCTCGTGTCCATTACATGGAGTCCGGACTGTGGCCTTTTCCCCTGTCACTCTTGCCTTTCTTTCTTGGCTGGCCATCTCTCTCTCTTAGGCCCTGACAGGGGTGGAAGGCTCAGTTCAAGGCTGGCTCTCAGACAGACTGCGCACAAATAGACTGCCATAATGCTCTCCCTTTCAGTAGACATGTCAGCAAGGGTTTCAGACAACCCATACAGTATAGTAACTAACCACAGGCAGGCGGAAAGCTGAGAGAGCACCTCCAGCAAGGCATTTAACCATGAATAGGCTTTCCTCTCTTACCAGCCACAGTAGGCATGTCTGCATGTCCGCCCACATTTCTTTCTCTAATCTAAGAAACCTGGGCTATTGTAATCGTAGAGCCGTAGAGAGACACTGAGTGAAGTCTAAGTGAAGTTCACTGTGAGTAGTAGCATAATTCACATAATAGGGAAGCAGAAATATAGCCAGAGCCGATCTGTGTGTTAATATATTCCACCCTGAGAGCACAGACAGGAGAGGTGAGCTAACACTGAGCTCTTTGTGCTACTGTGATAATCACTTAACCATTACGTTACATGATAGAGAAAGAGAGAAGCTAGGGGAAGTTGAAATAACCTTGAGATTCTGTTTGAGAAATAGTCCAATTATATGACTGTCTGGCTGTGCATTTTCTCCCCCGTTTAGAGTGTTCTATTTCCCTCCCTCACTCACTCACCACCAACTCTGTTTCCAGGTGTTTCACCCTGGACCAAAGGCAAAAAGAAAACAACGTTAAACACTTTCGAATGTGACTGAAGATTAGCGTAACGAGCTATTACTAGCTAATATGCTCCCATTCTCCCAAAGTGTGTGTGTGTGTGTGTGTGTGGGGGGGGGGGTGCAGTTAGTGTGACTGGCTCCTGTTTTGGGGTTCATGACCCCTGAGGAGCCCCACACCTTGAAATAGCACAAGATTATAGAGCTTGTTGGAGGATAAATATAAGAGTTCTTCTCTCAGAGGCTGAAACCAGTCAGTCCTATTAGCTCTTTACAAATAAGATGGCAATGGGTACCCTTCATAAGGAACACAACAGTGGTGCTTTGTTTGTGTTTGTAACATTGTATTACAACGTCCACCATCCACTTTGCAATTTCCACTGACCCCAAAAGAAAAACACCCAACCAAAAACCGGAGAAAGTGTGGCAATGTCTATATGTCTAATAAAAAGCATGAGCTGCAGCTCCCCCAGAGAACATGATGTAGTGTCGAGGTGCTGACTAACGGAGAACAAACTGGAAGCTAGAACAACAAAGAAAGTCGCACACTCCATTAGTATAACCTCCCAGTAATTTATTGGATAAAAAAACACCAACGTTTCGGCATAACTGTGTCTTCTTCAGGGTGTCTATATGTCTACCATAGGTCTCAACGATGTCTGTAAACACACTGTCTGTTCTTTGAAAACCTAAGCGCCCACTTTATCTTCATAACCTTAACATGTGTTTGCTAACCAGCCTGCGATAAGCATTTAGAAAAGGCGTTTAACGTGTATGGGAGCATGTAATTATGTTTTTGCGTGTGTGACTAACTGCGAGCATTGTGTTCAACAGTGCTTTAGTGTATTCAATAGGTGTAAATGGTGTGTATGTCTGTTTTCTTCACCATTCATCTCATACTACTAAAGCAGTGTGGGAGATGATCGATGCTTACGAGTCCTGAGTGGACATTCCTTTACTCTCAGTTGCTGTTTATTCTTCCCTTATCACGAGTGATAACTCACAGCCCTGCACCGACTCTGACCCCCTCACTGGCTGCTTTTATAGACCTCACTATATACTACAGACAACTGATATAAACTTACATAGAGAGCTCAGTGCTGATAGGGACTTAATCTCTTTCAATTCAAGTATTAGATGATAAGATAGGCAGACTGATGTTATGGACAACATTCAACAGAAACTATAGACAGATCTGGGACCTTTACTCAACAACAAAAAAATCTGAATCAAGTAAAACTGAAAATGTACTCAATACTTGGGAGGAAAATGTCAGTTGAAGAAATAAATATGATATAACAATTTATAGCTCAGAATGATAGAAAACTACATTTTAAACAACATGAGCAACAATTCCAGAGAGAGCATTTTGCTTTGTGTCTTTTCTTAACCATTGTGCTGGGAAATAATCATAGGGAATGTGCTGTCATGTCACAATGAAGTTATGTGATGGCTAGGTAGCATGTGACGTGTCTCTCCCCTCTCCCCCCCGGGCCACCCTTTAGCATGTAAATCCTTAACGCTTTCACTCATGTAGCAGAAAGATTTTCTCTCTCCGCTTAGGAAAAAAACGACAGAAGATAAGAGATTTAAAACATTTCTATGAAAATAGAACCTGGATTTTGAGCTGTGAAAAGGAGACAGTAAATGGCAATGTGAACTAATATGACTTGAATATGGATTCAACCAGTGTAGTAGCATTAACTGAAAACGGCCTCCTACACATATTAGATGAATCAGTCTGGCAGACCAAGGTCTCTGTGAGATGGTCTGTAGCGCAAGTTCCCTGAGTGAGTTGACTGATGGACACATCCATCTTTCCTCTCCATGTAGCAGGAGCCTACATGAACTCAAGTCCTCATCCAAAGGAAATACATTCTCTCTAATGGCCCCTGCCCTTCACTCCATGTGTTGATGTTTTAGGTGCATGCCATGTCTGTGCTTTTATGTTTATACACACAGTTAATGCACATCTGTGTGTGTCTGTGTTGCAAGGCACCCACATGCAGCTTCAAAGCAATCAATAATGCCAGACATACTAAACAAACTCCTGAACTAGCTTTAGTTAAGTCTGAGTCCTCAGCAGAAAGGACTGGCCCAGGTCTAACCACACTGATGACCAGCAGGTGGTCGACAGCAACTACAACTCATCCAAGATTATGACATATAATAACACAAAACATGACACGAAAAAAAATGATTTAGAACAAACTGTCTACAAGTCTGACATTGAAACTGGAGGGTAAGGTTTTAACCTCCGTGTTTGACAATAGACCAACCAGATTAGAGAATACCTTTGGACCACCAGACCACACTGGCGGTATTAGCCAGAAGTCACACTGATGCCACAGGTTAGGATTCACATTTAGGCAACACAGTCCACAATGTACTGTACCACAACTGCTCCAATAGACAGAGATTGCCATCATGAAATAGTAGGTGCAAGAGGTTGTGTAAAGCTTGGAGTGTCGAAATCAAAAAGCTTGTTTAAAAACAGTTGGATGGCTAGAAAGAGATTAGTTGCATTTTTAAGAGGTTAGATATACACTTGTTAAAATTCAGCTAAGCACCCTTGGCAAGCTCCAAGGAATCTTGACCCCATGGATATGCTTTTTAAAATGTGTAGCAAAACAATTGGCTCACCAAGGTCCATAAAGGAATCAATATGGGCACATTTAAAAGCAATTCCCCTCAGCATGAGCCAAAATGACACAATTAGAAAATGTGCAGCTCATGTTCAATTCTAGTCACCAACAAAGTAAAGATGCTCTGTCAGGCATATAGGTCTCTCAAAAACCAATTTAAAAAAAGGGAACTAATTGAAAGGAAATTGGAAAGAAATTACCAATTTGGAGCAGTGTGATTGTGAAAACAAACTTGATTAGAGAGTGAAAACAGACAGGTAAGAGAGAGCGAGAGAGAGAGAGAGAGAGAGAGGTTGCCCAATTCTACATACTTGCAGACAAAAATAAAAAGTGCAGAATCTCCTCTCAGTCCCCAGATGAGGTGATGAGGATTTAAAGTCATCTGGAGGCTTTGCGAGTCCTCCGCTCCTTTGAGCTCCATCCCAGGGTTCACCTCACGATTAGCCTACAGATGTAGGATATTAGTTTGAGGCCATTTGCTACAGCAGGAAAATAATCCTGCAGCCACAGGAAATGTGAACATGTGGATTATAATTAATACATTTTTGTAAGGGTTGATACATTTTTCACAAGGGAACATTTTCCAAGTGGGAATTAAAAACTTCAGAAGCCTTTTTATACCTCAAATACACTACAAGTTTTACATTCCCTGCATTGCAGGAAAGTTCTACTGCAACAGGGTGATCAAAGTAAGCCCCTACACCTGTAAATATACACAGCAATTAGGTCTACAAGACATTAGAGATGATGTCCATAAAGAACCATTTTGAAGGTACAGTTCAAAACACAGACAGGGCCTCATGTGACATTGAAAGGCATTCATAATACGCTGGGCCCTCTAAAGGTGTACACGGCCAAGTGTTAAATCCAACTTGATTTCAGAGGGGAGCTGAGGGCAGGCAAAGCCCTGTTGGAGGACTGTGGTAGTCAGTCAGTCAGTCTGTTTAATGAAGATGTGCTCTCTGGCCGTGAGCAGTAGGAACAAACAGCACCTCTCCTCATCTCTCTCATCGCCCCCTCTCTCAGCAGATAATCAGGTTTCAGCCAGAGAGAGAGAGGGATGGGCTCTGACTGACACCGTGGTGTGCCAAAATAAGCGCATAGCTGGCTATAACGGCAGTCTAGTCCCCCTAAACCCTACATTTCACCAAGAGCAGACAAAGCTAGGAGGAACCGTGAAAATAAAAACCTAGAAGCAACCACAAGAGCTCACATACAAGGACATTCTATCCACCTATTTTCAGTCACAGAGAACCACACAAACTATTTGAGATATCTGAAAGTGTGAATGGCTTACCTTTGAAGGAGAGGAAAACCCGAGGGGCAGAGAGGGGCTCAATGGGCAGTGTGGGCAATGCTTCGGCCGACAGGGCCAGCAAGGTGGACAGCCACCATAGTTTGTCCCACAGCATGGTCCCTCCGCTTCCAGAAACAGAGGAGAAACAGTCCAGGAAGCTGGAGAGAGAGAGAGAGAGAGAGAGAGAGAGAGAGAGAGAGAGAGAGAGAGAGAGAGAGCGGGAGAGAGGGAGAGAGAATGATCAGCTCTGTACCACACCCCATACTCACACCTGCAACATACTGGACCTACCAACTCCTTCTGGGTTAGGGTTCTGTGCCATTTTTCAAGAAAAAAAAGTGTTGCATGTTGTATCAATCAACACTAAGTGAATGTTTATGCATCCATTTTGAGGATATTTATCATACAAATTCCAACTTTCACTGTCACTCCTCTTATAAAAAGGGAAGTGTTGTTGAGGGGGGATACATCACAGATGAGACCTGCAGTCTCTTGTTCTCCCAGGTAAGTCGGTACAGGTACAGACTACTACAAAGCAACAGAGCACGTCAATGTAGGGATGGAATTGTTGGGGCGCGGCCCGAGCTCGGCGTTCGTTCACATTGAATTACAGTTTCCCCCTTAACTATTCTGCATCTTCATTAATCTAATTTTACTCCCGAGACCCCCGCAACATCCCCATCGCTGTCCCATTCTATAACGCACCACTCCACAGTTCCCTCCTCCCCAGCGTCTCCGGAGACCCCAGAGAGCAAAGAGCACCAGAGGTGTTACCACATCCCTAAATAACGTAGGTCTGGCGGGTCTGCCACACACCCGCTAACCGCTGCCCTGTCACGCAAACAAAAAAACAAAAAAAACATACACGCATATAGGTTTACTTTTATGCCCAGTGAACGAGTCTGTTGTCAAATATGTTATCTGGAGATATTTTACGCAGACGTAGCACAGAACACTGGCATCTCCAAAAATGGACAGTAATCTCAATAATAAAACGTGCGACGTTTAAGGTGACATGATAAAAGCCTATGAATAACCTAATGTGGTAATTTAACAAAACACCACGTAAGTAGAGATAATGTTAATATTAAGACTGATTTATGAGGTTTGGAGCTCATAAAGGCTACTTAAAGACATGTTTTGCCATCAAATCCCTCCTGCATGGCACTGTTCTGCTCGTAACGCGGGTCAACAGGGTATGAGGTCAAGCTGCCACGAAGGGATTTAGGATCAAGTTCCCAATGAGAGCCTCAACCCTCCAGGTTAGGACAGACCTCCAAGCGTAAAATTCAAAATTATAGCTTGCCATTTTGCCCAAATAAAGCGTGACTGGGTTTAAAATGATACGACATTGTTATTGCTAAACATTAATTATTCCGTTGAGAAGTCTGTGCAATATCAGTTAAATTAGGCAACTCTTAACATTTTAGACTAGCTTTAACTGGGGAAATGCTTGTGTTATAACAGAATAACAACAGTCTATTGACTGTTTTAAACCACCCACTAATAGCAGCACAGATTTCTACAGCCTGTTGGATAAAGAAACTCGAGCGCTATAAAATGCTCGCTTCTTGCGACGCTCGTGAGAAGTACAGTAGCTAAAAAGACCATGCAAGAGCTCCCACAGCAGTTTGAAATGCAGAGGAATCTGCAAGAAATCCAAAACGGGTTTATTATGGTTAATATCATGCGATAGTCTACTACAGGGACTGAAAGCTTAGACAATATTGTTCCTCATGCCGGCACAATGCAACAAAATAATAGATGATTATAATATTAACAATAAAAAGAAACCAATAAAACTGGATTTGATTACACAAAGAATTAGCTTCTTATTTGGCTACACTTAAATCAGTAGACTTAAAAGAGTATAGACTAGTATAGACAATAGGCCTAATTCACAATTATTGTTCGACTCAATTACTGGAGCCATTGTGTTTTGATTGTAATCTCTTAGGATAATAAATAATTCAACATGGACATATGAGTCATGATTTGACTGAAAAAGCTTAGGCCCTATGCATCAAAACATTAGAGCTAAATAAAGTAGCCTACAGTTGTGCCTACCTGGTTATTATTGCCCGGTGTAAAATATGTTGAATCCAGTTATACAAGTCATTGAGAAGGTAGTAAACAAAATCCTATTCAATTATTCTTCTCAGTGTAGCCTACGAATGAAGCAGCGGAGATCCTGCACGATTCCCTGGTAACAAATATATAGGTTCCAAATTAACTTGTTAATCACCTCAGCTTGCAATATTTGTGTCCTCTATGCTCTTTTCTCAGTCTATTGTGTACAATCCCACTTTGTTGTTCTCATAATGAGCGTTATTCCTTGAAATGGAGTAGTTGCTAAAGTTGAAACGCGGCGCATGCAACACAGCTCTCTCTGTAGGCTACTGAAGGGGAAACGCATTGGCAGGTGGATACAGCGCGCTCGCCGGTATCCTGCATAGACACACCCATGGGGCGGTAACTTACCTTAGCGGCGACGCCTCTGTACGTCCCTCTTGAAAATCAACTGTCTGGAACACAACCGCAAGATTTCACGTCTACAATATCCAGGGTCCACAGGTATAGTAATTTAAAAACTTGACGTTTCTGAATATATACTGAACAAAAATATAAACGCAACATGTAACAATTGAATCTAATCTGTGGATTTCACATGACTGGGAACACAGATATGCATCTGTTCATCACAGATACCTTAAAAAAAGGTAGGGAGGTGGATGGAAAACCAGTCAGTATCTTGTGTCCACAATTTATCTAATGCAGCATGACACATCTCCTTTGCATAGATCAGGCTGTTGATTGTGGCCTGTGGAATGTTGCCCCGCTCCTCTTCAATGGCTGTGCAAAGTTCCTGGATATTGGCAAGAATTGGAACACTCTGTTGTACACTTCAATCCAGAGAATTCCAAACATGCTCAATAGGTTACATGTCTGGTGGGTATGCAGGCCATGGACGAACTGGGACATTTTCAGCTTCAAGGAATTGTGTACAGATCCTTGCGACATGGGGGCCGTGCATTATCATGCTGAAACATGAGGTGATGGCGGTGGATGAATGGCACGACAATGGGCTTCAGGATCTCGTCACAGTATCTTTGTGCACTCAAATTGTCATCAATAAAATGCAATTGTGTTCTTTGTCCGTAGCTTATGTCTGCCCATACCATAACCCCACCGCCACCATGGGGCACTCTGTTCACAACATTGACCAGCAAACCGCTCATCCACATGACACCATACACGTGGTCTGCAGTCGTGAGGCTGGTTGGACGTACTGACAAATTCTATAAAATGACACTGGAGATGGCTTATGGTAGAGAACTGAACATTCAATTATTTGGCAACAGCTCTGGTGGATATTCCTGAGGTCAGCATGCCAATTTCATGCTCCCTCGAAACTTGAGACATCTGTGGCATTGTGTTGTGTATCTGTACATTTTAGAGTAGCCTTTTATTGCCCCCAGTACAAGGTGCACCTGTGTAATGATCATGCCGTTTAATCAGCTTCTTTATATGCCACACCTGTCAGGTGGATGGATTATCTTGGCAAAGGATAAATGCAATAAGGCCCGAGGAGGTGTGGTATATTGGCCATATATCACAAATAACAGCCCTTAGCTGTGGTATATTGGCCATATACCAAACTCATGAGATGCCTTACTGTTATTATAAACTGGTTACCAACATAATTAGAACAGTAAAACGTCTTTGTCATTCCCATGGTACATCATGGCTTTCAACCAATCAGTATTCAGAGTTCAAACCACCCAGTTTATAATTGTAAATAAAATCCCTTTTGCGCATGTACACAACTATAGATAAATCCGACGGGAGAGTTTGAGTGATAAAAGTTGGACAGAGGATCTCAATCTCCGTGCAAGAAACACTTGGACGAACTTCAAAAATCAAACGTTAGATAATTTTATGCTAATTGTGACATTACTATGTGCCAGATGTTAAGACTACAAACTGTTATAAATGGCCTATTTGCTAGATGTATTTGTTATTTCAATACGCATAGGCTACTGACTAAAATCTGGGTTTATAAATTACAATTCAATTTTGCCATGGTTTGCCGAGCTAGATGCAGGCAGCCTATAGCCCCTGATAGGCAAACATGCCAACATCTCATTTCAGGGAAAAGTCCACAATGAAACTGACCAGTGTTGCATGTTATTTTGGAATTAATACATGTCAGATTGCAAACAATGTAAAAAAATAAACATGGTCTCTTTTTTGCTTTCTTGAGTAAGGCAGCTCCAAAATGCAGGTGTTTCAGCCTAACTCGGTGCTTTCTGTGGTGGTGGAGTAGCCAGCAGAAAATACGGAGTGTAGGGGTTGGTAATGTTCTCTAGTTGCGCCGTCATTGGCTCACTGTTCTGTCACTCATGGGGACACTACATCATTACAAAGTCTATGTGGAGAGCTCGAATATTCAAGCCCCCTGGGTGCTGCCATAGATTTACATTAGAAGTGCCCATCAAAGAAGGCTCAAGGTCATTGGCCACAGATAAAATGACATCAAATCACATTGTATCTACAGTAGATTTGATTGGACTGATCATGTCAACATCATACTTTCAAAATCTTAGCTAGCAAGCTAGACAAGCAGTTATCATCATGAATCAAGTCGATAATCTACTGGCAAATCCTTGTCATATGACGAAAAATTATAGAAAAACGTATCTGTTCTCATCGGCCATTGGACATAAAAATTACACAACAAGTTGGAAATCGCAAATTCAATAATGAGTGGTTTGGAAGGAATCAGTGGCTAACTGCAAGGGTTGCAAAGCAACTCATAACTTAGCCTACTGTTCTGACTTGGTGGTGCACCTGTAGCCCATAGCCTGTTTTAGAGAAATGTAATCATTGAAAATTGTAAGAGCTTTTATTTTCTGCTTATATGCCCGCTTTATGTATCCTACGTTCTGACTTGGTGTACAGGGAGTATACTGTAAGAACGGCCCATGTTCTGAATTCTGTCTCTGTATTTCAAAAGTGCTGAACAAATAGTTATTGACTACGTAGTCCTAGCTCGCTCATTAATGTCTTATATGAATTATATAGGAATTAATAGCCTACTTGATGGCCAACAGATGCAAATGTAGCCTATCATTTTTAGTCATTTTCATTGTGGACTTTTTCCCCATAGCACAAGCACGTGAGCGAGTTCCATAACCTACATTTAAAAGGTCAACTCGCACAGCGCTCGAACTGAGCATGAGAAAAACACTTCGCTTTATACTGTTATCCATAAGAAAAGTCGACATTAGAATGCAGTTTACTTTATACCACGTCTGAGAGAATTTATCTAAAGAGCTCTAGTGCGCCTAAAGTGGTTTTCCAATGCTTTGTCGCCGTTATATCAGTTCTAGCGCGTTAATATGTTTTATGGAAAAAGGGTGTCTCCATAATGCCAAATCTAAATAGCCTAACTACAACAGGTAAAAAGTTGTCACGACGTGCGCGCACAGCTGCCTCTGCTGCAGCACTCTCTCAACCCTTGCTCTCAACGCACACACCCCCCTCTCCACCATTCACTCATTCACTCACACGCTCACTCACTTACTCAGTAACAGCCTGCTCACTGCCTGATAGTCAGCAGCAGCAGGTCACAGTGAAATATATATATTTATTAAAGAAAAATGCCATGCGGCCGCGGTGCAATTTAGAAGTAGGCAACAACAAAAAACCACCCGCGACCAATACATTTTGACCCGCGACATCGTTTTCAAAGTAGCCCAATTTGGCAGAATACCGCGAACACGACAACACTGGGCAAGTGGTGGTCACACCAGATACTGACTGGTTTTCAGATCCATGCCCTAGTTTTTTTTAAAGGTATCTGTGACCAACAGATGCATATCTGTATTCCCAGTCATGTGAAATCCATAGAATAGGGATTCATTTATTTATTTAAAATTTGCTGATTTCCTTGTATGAACTGTAACTCATTCTTTGAAAATGTTGCATTTATATTTTTCTTCAGTGTGCAATGGCTAGCCCCAAACCGTTTTACTTTTTTATAGTGCTATTTGGTCCATGACTCCTGCAAGCTTTGTTGAGTATGCATTTGCTCCTTTACCCAGACAATGTTTATTCCCACACTTGTGACTCTGATTCTCTATTGGTTACACAGACTCGTGGCCCCCCATCTTATTCTAAACCCTCTCTTGCCAGCTTTGTATTCATGTGACCTGAGGAAATTCCTTTACAATATGATCTTGTTGCCATCTGATGCACATTCAAATGTCATTAAACAACACTGCAAAGCTCTCCCTGTCCTCTGCCATGCCCTGTGTATTACTACTGATGATATGTACAGTTGAAGTTGGAAGTTTACATACACTTAGGTTGGAGTTACTAAAACTCGGTTTTCAACCACTCCACAAATTTCTTGTTAACAAACTATAGTTTTGGCAAGTCAGTTAGGACATCTACTTTGTGCATAACACAAGTAATTGTTCCAACAATTGTTTACAGACAGATTATTTCACTTATAATTCACTATATCACAATTCCAGTGGGTCAGAAATGTACATACACTAAGTTGACTGTGCCTTTAAACAGCTTGGAAAATTCCAGAAAATTATGTCATGGCTTTAGAAGCTTCTGATAGGCTAATTGACATAATTTGAGTCAATTGGAGGTGTACCTGTGGATGTATTTCAAGGCCTACCTTCAAACTCAGTCCCTCTTTGCTTGACATCATGGGAATATCAGAAGAAATCAGCCAAGACCTCAGAAAAAAATTGTAGACCTCCACAAGTCTGGTTCATCCTTGGGAGCAATTTCCAAARGCCTGAAGGTAACACGTTCATCTGTACAAACAATAGTACGCAAGTATAAACACCATGGGACCATGCAGCCGTCATACCGCTCAGGAAGGAGACACGTTCTGTCTCCTAGAGATGAATGTACTTCGGTGCGAAAAGTGCAAATCAATCCCAGAACAACAGCAAAGGACCCTGTGAAGATGCTGGAGGAAACAGGTACAAAAGTATCTATATCCACAATAAAACGAGTCCTATGTCGACATCACCTGAAAGGCCGCTCAGCAAGGAAGAAGCCACTGCTCCAAAACGCCATAAAAAAAGCCAGACTACAGTTTGCAACTGCACATGGGGACAAATATCGTACTTTTTGGAGAAATGTCCTCTGGTCAGATGAAACAAAAATAGAATTGTTTGGCCATAATGACCATCGTTATGTTTGGAGGAAAAAGGGGGACGCTTGCAAGCCGAAGAACACCATCCCAACCGTGAAGCACGGGGGTGGCAGCATCATTTTGTGGGGGTGCTTTGCTGCAGGAGGGACTGGTGCACTTCACAAAATAGATGGCATCACGAGGCAGGAAAATTATGTGGATATATTGAAGCAACATCTCAAGACATCAGTCAGGAAGTTAAAGCTTGGTTGCAAATGACTCTTCCAAATGGACAATGACCCCAAGCATACTTCCAAAGTTGTGGCAAAATGGTTTAAGGACAACAAAGTCAAGGTATTGGAGTGGCCATCACAAAGCCCTGACCTCAATCCTATAGAAAATTTGTGGGCAGAACTGAAAAAGCATGTGTGAGCAAGGAGGCCTAAAAACCTGACTCAGTTACACCAGCTCTGTCAGGAGGAATGGGACAAAACTCACCCAACTTATTGTGGGAAGCTTGTGGAAGGCTACCTGAAACATTTGACCCAAGTTAAACAATTTAAAGGCAATGCTAACAAATACTAATTGAGTGTATATAAACCTCTGACCCACTGGGAATGTGATGAAATAAATAAAAGCTGAAATAAATCATTCACTCTACGATTATTCTGACATTTCACATTCTTAAAATAAAGTGGTGATTCTAACTGACCTTAAACAGGGATTTTGTTTTTGTTACTAGGGCTAAATGTCAGGAATTGTGAAAAACTGAGTTTAAATGTATTTGACTAAGGTGTATGTAAACTTCCGACTTCAACTGTACATTAGTGATGGTTTGGTTGACTCATAACCTGCAGTCCCCACTGGACAGTTTAGGGTAATTAAATAGTGACGAAAGAGGATGATAGCAGTGCAGACTTTGTTATGTGTGATGATTGTGAGGCTCCATATAAATTCGACAGTCACAAGGTGGGACTTCAAATAGACCTATGTCATGTCAAGGGAACTGTAGCCTACTGTTTGGATGGGTTAAATGGGAACTGAAATCTGGACATTGACTAACCAGAATAACCTACAGTTTTTTTGGCAAACTCCAAAATTCTGCTATAATACTAGTCCCGTGCAAATCGACATCCTTGTGCTTTGATAGGAATGTCTGAGTTTAACAGGTGTTGCTCGCGTTTTCTACAAGAATATAATAACTGATTCAATAAATTGAACGAAGTGCTGCGCTTTATCTATATATTAAGTGTCTACATGTATCGACTTTCACAGTGAATGCTTTTGTTTATACGTTTTGTGTGAATGAATTGAGCATCGCCAAATGCATAATTCAAAAATATTGCGCCTGCTGTTAATAGATCGCAAAGCAGCATGCAACTGATCTTAACGTTTGGAACAAGTTCACTTTCTCATTCATAGCCTACAAACGCATATGAAGTGAACGTTAGCTGTTTAGCTCACATCTGAACGCTGGGGGCATTTAGGACGTATTCTACTTCGGATCGCTAAAATATCCGCCTGATGATGATCACACTTCCTCAATTCAAATATTATGGCGACACAATACCAAAGATGGTTTGGAAACTTGCGAACAAAACTCGAGTTATCAGTGGCTGTTATCGCCTAGACTTGATTAAATATCTTCACACCTAGAAAAAAAACTCTTAGCTTCCGTCATAACTGTTAATTTATTGAAAAAAAGAGAAAGGATTACAGCAGGCAGTTTGGTAAACAAAACGAATCACGTCAGATCTGGAATAATGGACATTCTGGGGTAATAAATACCAACGTTCTCTAGTAATACTAGTCCGGTGCGAATAGGGCTAAAGCCCAGTGGTGGAAAAAGTACTCAGTTGTCATACTTGATGACTCATGTAAAAGTCACCCAGTAAAATACTACTTGAGTAAAAGTCATAAGTATTTGGTTTTAAATATACTTAAGTATCAAAAGTAAATGGAAAATATAAAATGTACTTAAGTATCAAAAAGAAAAGTAAACGTATAAATAATTTCAACTTCCTTATATTAAGCAAACCAGACAGCACATTTTTAAAATGTAGTATTTATTTACGGATAGCAAGGGGCACACCAACACTCAGACATAATTTACAAACGAAGCATTTGTGTTAAGCATTTGAGTCCGCCAGGCAGTAAGAATGACCAGGGATGTTCTCTTGATAAGTGTGTGAATTGGACAATTTTTCTGTCAGAATGAAACGAGTACTTTTGGGTGTCAGGGAAAATGTATGGAGTATAAAGTACATTATTTTATTTAGGAATGTAGTAAAGTAAAAGTTGCTAAAAATATAAATAGTAAAGTACACATACCCAAACAACGACTTAAGTAGTACTTTAAAGTATTTTAACTTAAGTACTTTACACCACTGCTATAGCCTTAATAACTACTGCAGAATTAAGCATTACTTGCAGTAAAATTATACACCAAATAAAGGCAACATTTGGACTTGTGAACAGGAGTGGAGAAATATGATTTATTTATTTCTGCACCTTGAGAGAATGCAATGCTCAGCTTGATACCATCTGTAGAGGTGCTGTCTTCATCATAAAAGTTGATAGTATTTCAACCACATAAAATATGCATCAAAGACGAACTGAAATGTTATCAGAAACATGATGGGTCGTTTTCACAGCTTTATTTTTCCTTACAACCGGTCAAACTGATTTCTGTTTTTTGTGCTTTATTGTATTTTCTCCCCAGTCCCTAAACTTATTTGCACTGCGAAAGATGACAGAGATAATTTTACCGATGCCAACTAAATTGACCGAGGTTAAGACAGTTTCGAGTTGGATATTCAACGGATATTCGCGTTTTCAAACCTCAATAGCTTTCAAACCACTTGCCACAGACTCCAAATAAGTGTCATGATGTTGGAAAAATTGCGCACAACATTGCACAGGTCTTATTTTCACAATTTGGACATTAATTCACTTTCCAAAGCTAATAAACATGTGGAAATGTGAGCAGCATTTTGTATTCCAAGTTGAATTAGTTAGGGAGCGTAAACAAAGTACAAACTTCTTTTACACTCAAATTTCAAATGCTCCTTGGTCATGTGACCTAATGACTTCAAACAAGGTTCAGTATGTCCACTGATTACCATTCTATATTGCACACCCTTTAGTTCGTCCATTTTCATCTCACATGGTTTTACATGAATTTTTCAAAATGTACAATTTCAATAGCTCCTTGGTCATGTGACCTAATGACTTCAAACAAGGTTCAGAATATCCACGCAGTGGCCCTACACTTTTTCAAAATGTAGAATTTCAATAGCTCCTTGGTCATGTGACCTAGTGACTTCAAACAAGTTTCAGAATGACCACTCAGTGGGCCTACACATTGCACACCCTTTAGTTTGTCCATGTTCATCTCACATGGTTTTACATGAATTTTTCAAAATGTAGAATTTCAATAGCTCCTTGGTCATGTGACTTGGTGACTTCAAACATGTTTCAGAATGTCCACTGACTATACCTTAACATCGCACACTCTGTTTGTCTACTTTCATTTAATGCTATTAGACTTAAATCTGTAAGCTTTGAAGGCCTTCATTTCACATTGGTTTTAATTTTTTTTTTTTTTTAAGTCAACAAATATTCCATCTTCGCAATAACTATCTTTCACATGGACACTGAAAAGATCCACAAATGTCTGTATGTGGAATGGATGAAGGACAGGAGAGGTGTTCAAACAGAAGTGCTTAAAGGAAGGCGCACAGGTAGGCCTCATGAAAAACACTGTTTCATATGCTCTTTTTAATCACAGTAATAGGCTGGGATTTGTCAGTCACAGTGAGCTTGATAACATGAAAGAATAATTTTCATAGCATCACTTTCATATACTGTACATTAAGACAAATGGCCAAGTGTTTTTGGTTGACCCTGCTGGACAGAAAGAGAAGGAGGAATCGGAACGCGCTGCATTCAAATTCATGTCTTAGTTATTCCATTGTACTTGGATCTAATACATATTAGTATTTTACATACATTCATAAGTGTAATAGTTTTTTATAACATACTGTGAAAAACTCTCTTGGCTGCTGGCTCTGTCACTTTCAGACATGCTCAGAGCAGACAAGAACCACAGGGGTTCTCTGTAAAGAGAGAGTAATCCAAAAGGCACAGACACACCCCTTGACTTTCAATTGGCACCGTTGACCTGTATGTATTCTCTCCTGATTGGCTCTGTGGTGCACAGTCTGGCAGTCTGACTAAAGTGCCAGAGGTATGAGGAGAGACATCCTCCTTTGTATTTATGGGAACAAATATTTACTAACACTTTGGATTCTTTTCTTGGACAGTTAGAAGACACAATGCATCAATGCAATTTTTTAAAATTACTAATTACTGTCCATGAGTAACCTCAACCTTGTGGGTCTTTGGGTGTTTGGGCCAATAAAGTGCCAACTCAATTATAACAATGCCCCTATGAACGGCGACACAGAGCAATAGTTTTTAATCTAAACCAGCCCTTTTTTACTGGAGTACACTAACCCCTAATTGGGGCTCTTTTCTTGACACATAGTAGCAGTTTACCAGATAAGAAGTCAAGAAGATCAAAAAGTAGATTGTTGTAAGGGTGTATTACATCCTGTGCTGGCCACATTGTCATATCCATTCTGGATTCTGAGTGGTAAAATCATAGCTGAAAAATGTATACATTTGTATACATGTGTATACATTTTGTGTATACATTTTCCGCCAAGACAGAACTGCCAAAGGGGGTGGAGTTGCAATCTACTGCAGAGACAGCCTGCAGAGTTCTGTCATGCTATCCAGGTCTGTGCCCAAACAGTTCAAGCTTCTACTTTTAAAAATCCACCTTTCCAAAAATAAGTCTCTCACCGTTGCCGCTTGTTACAGACCTCCCTAGGCCCCCAGCTGCGCCCTGGACACCATATGTGAATTAATTGCCCCCCATTTATCTTCAGAGTTTGTACTGTTAGGGGACATAAACTGGGATATGCTTAACACCCCGGCCGTCCTACAATCTAAGCTGGATGCCCTCAATCTCACACAAATTATCTTGGAACCTACCAGGTACATCCCCATAATCTGTAAACTCGGGCACCCTCATAGATATCATCCTAACCAACCTGTCCTCTAAACACACCTCTGCTGTCTTCAACCAGGATCTCAGCGATCACTGCCTCATTGCCTGTGTCCGTAATGGGACCGCGGTCAAACGACCACCCCTCATCACAGTCAAACGCTCCCTAAAACACTTCAGCGAGCAGGCCTTTCTAATCGACCTGGCCCGGGTATCCTGGAAAGATATTGATCTCATTCCGTCAGTAGAGGTGGCCTGGTTATTCTTTAAAAGTGCTTTCCTCACCATTAAATAAGCATGCCCCATTCAAAAAATGTAGAACCAGGAAGAGATATAGCCCCTGGTTCACTCCAGACCTGACTGCCCTTGACCAGCACAAAAACATCCAGTGGCGTACAGCATTAGCATCGAATAACCCCCGCGATATGCAACTTTTCAGGGAAGTTAGGAACCAATACACACAGGCAGTTAGGAAAGCAAAGGCTAGCTTTTTCAAACATAAATTTGCATCCTGTAACACAAACTCCAAAAAGTTCTGGGACACTGTAAAGTCCATAGAGAATAAGAGCACCTCCTCCCAGCTGCCCACTGCACTGAGGCTAGGAAACACTGGCACCACCGATAAATCTACGATTATCGAGAATTTCAATAAGCATTTTTCTACGGCTGGCCTTGCTTTCCACCTGGCTACCCCTACCCCAGTCAACAGCTCTGTACCCCCCACAGCAACTTGCCCAAGCCTCCCCCATTTTTCCTTCACCCAAATCCAGATAGCTGATGTTCTGAAAGAGCTGCAAAATCTGGACCCCTACAAATCAACTGGGCTAGACAATCTGGACCTTCTCTTTCTAAAATTATCAGCCGCAATTGTTGCAACCCCTATTACTAGCCTGTTCAACCTCTCTTTCGTATCGTCTGAGATCCCCAAAGATTGGAAAGCTGCCGCGGTCATCCCCCTCTTCAAAGGGGGAGAAACTCTAGACCCAAACTGTTACAGACCTATATCTATCCTACCCTGCCTTTCTAATGTCTTCGAAAGCCAAGTTAGCAAACAGATCACCGACCATTTCGGATCCCACCGTACCTTCTCCGCTATGCAATCTGGTTTCCGAGCTGGTCATAGGTGCACCTCAGCCAAGCTCAAGGTCCTAAACGATATCATAGTCGCCATCGACAAAAGACTATACTGTGCAGCCGTATCCATCGACCTGGCCAAGGCTTTCGACTCTGTCAATCACTGCATTCTTATCGGCAGACTCAACAGCCTTGGTTTCTCAAATGACTGCCTCGCCTGGTTCACCAACTACTTCTCAGACAGAGTTCAGTGTGTCAAATCGGAGGGCCTGTTGTCCGGACCTCTGGCTGTCTGTATGGGGGTGCCACAGGGTTCAATTCTTGTGCCGACTCTTTTCTCTGTATACATCAATGATGCCGCTCTTGCTGCTGGTGATTCTCTGATCCACCTCTACGCAGACGACAGCGTTCTGTATACTTCTGGCCCTTCTTTGGACACTGTGTTAACTAACCTTCAGACGAGCTTCAATGCCATACAACTCTCCTTCCATGGCCTTCAACTGCTCTTAAATGCAAGTAAAACTAAATGCACGCTCTTCAGCCCATCGCTGCCCGCAACTGCCCGCCCGTTCAACATCACTACTCTGGACGGTTCTGACTTAGAATATGTGGACAACTACAAATACCTAGGTGTCTGGTTAGACTTTAAACTCTAGTTCCAGACTCACATTAAGCATCTCCAATCCAAAATTATTCTAGATTCGGCTTCCTATTTCGCAACAAAACATACTTTACTCATGCTGCCAAACATACCCTCGTAAAACTGACTATCCTACCGATCCTTGACTTCAGCGATGTCATTTACAAAATAGCCTCCGACACTCTACTCAGAAAATTGGATGCAGTCTATCCCAGTGCCATCCTTTAGTCACCAAAGCCCCATATACTACCCACCACTGTGACCTGTATGCTCTCGTTGGCTGGCAGTTGCTTCATATTCGTTGCCAAACCCACTGGCTCCAGGTCATCTATAAGTCTTTCCTAGGTAAAGCCCCACCTTATCTCAGCTAACTGGTCACCATAGCAGCACCCACCTGTAGCACGCGCTCCATCAGGTATATTTCACTGGTCACCCCCAAAGCCAATTCCTCCTTTGGCCGCCCTTCCTTCCAGCTCTCTGCTGCCAACAAATTGCAAAAATCACTGAAGCTGAAGACTCATATCTCCCTCTCTAACTTTAAGCACCAGCTGTCAGAGCAGCTCACAGATCACTGCACTTGTACATAGCCCATCTATAAATAGCCCATCCAACTACCTCATCCCCAAGTCCTCAACTGGCAGCTTCATTAAATGGTACCCGCAAAACACCAGTCTCAAAGTCAAAAGTGAAGTCAAAAAGCCATATCTCAGACTGGCCAATAAAAATAAAAGTTTAAGATGGGTAAAAGAACACAGACACTGCACAGAGGAATTCTGACTAGAAAGGCCAGTATCCCATAGTCACCTCTTCACTGTTGACTTTGAGACTGGTGTTTTGCGGGTACCATTTAATGAAGCTGCCAGTTGAGGACTTGTGAGGCGTCTGTTTCTCAAGCTAGACACTCTTATGTGCTTGTCCTCTTGCTCAGTTGTGCACCAGGGCCTCCCACTCCTCTTTTTATTCTGGTTAGAGCCAGTTTGCACTGTTCTGTGAAGGGAGTAGTACACAGCGTTGTACGAGATCTTCAGTTTCTTTGCAATTTCTTGCATGGAAAAGCCTTAATTTCTCAGAACAAAAATAGACTGACGAGTTTCAGAAGAAATGTCTTTGTTTCTGGCCATTTTGAGCCTGTAATCGAACCCACAAATGCTGACGCTCCAGATACTCAGCTAGTCTAAGGAAGGCCAGTTTTATTGCTTCTTTAATCAGCAGAACAGTTTTCAGCTGTGCTAACATAATTGCTTGTTCTAGCAAGGAACACAAGCATTTCGCTGCACTCGCAATAACATCTTCTAAAAATGTGTGTGACCAATAAAATGTGGTTTGTTTTCATTTAATTTATTCCACCCGCTAACAACCCCCCTCCTCCCAAGTTGGGTTGTCATCACATCCTAGTTACCGGCAGACCATCTCGGTCCCCCCACATCCCAGGGCCCCTGAGAGACCGGGACCCATCCTTCAAAAAGAGCACACAGTGCCACCCACAGAACAGAAGCAGATCAACCGCCAAAAGCACTTCCAATGCCCTCACCTCGATATGTATTATATATGGTTAAAACATATATAAAAAATCCTGCGTTTCTAATTTCCACCATTAACAAATAATATGCAGTTCATGCAAAGATTATATTTTTGGCAAGCAATTATTATTTTAGCAAACATTTATTCTGATTCATCCTATATTGTCCCTAACATCATTACCCCATAGCAACAGATGTGGGATACATACACACACGACCCCTCTCCCCAACAAACAACCACAAGCTCAGATGTTCAACAGTTGTTCCATCCCTGAGCCCAACTCAAGAAAGGACTTGATGTGCGAATGCATATACAGTTGCAGCTGTTTGATAAGGCATGCAAAATTTTGCACAAAAAAAATGCACAAATTGGGAAATTTGTCCTAGCTGTTGGAGATCAGGTACATCCCCTTCCCTTGAAAACACACACACGCTGGTCCCCCGTTGTGACCATTTCCCCAAGCATCTGAGTGACCTTTGTTCATTCCGTGCCACCAGGGCCACAGTAATTTGCCACATCTCTGATTGTCCGAGTGTGACACCCTCCCCATGGGTTCCTGCAGTTAGTGTTGCCAGCACTGCCACTGCCTGGGTGGGCGCACCCCACCGGAATCCCCACCGGCTAGGTACAAGCTTGTCAAGGTTCTCATTAGCAGCTTTGAGAAATTCCTTGTATATTATGCTCTCCCTTCAGGGGGCTTTGGCTTTGTAGGACCAATCCTACCAGGCAGGCTCAGAATCTTGAGGGGGTGGTGCTGCTGTAGTGGGTCTCTGACCCCATTTATCTTTCTGTTTTGGCTGAGTGTTTTTTTATCCTGACTTGTTGAACTTGCTAGACAGCTAATGACAAATGTAGCAAATCATGTTTTTTCCCCAATTTGTTTACAGGGACAGATGGCAACTGATGCATTAATTTCACTCCATTGCATTTGTTTGGCAGAACAAAACAGTTGTGCCCGACTGGTTTGGAGGTAAGACATTTTAACAACATTTGATTAAAAACCTAGGAAATGCAGCTAGCTGTGTTCTGTTCTATCTAGGTTTGCTAGCCAGCCAATTTATTTTTTTTGCATTCTTACAGTCAATACATAGCTTACTTTCTTCTTGTCACTTTTTCATCCTCTCCTGTGTTGCACCATTGCATATGAAGATTTCTTTTGCGTTATGAAATGATCAATTAAAAGTACATCGGTAACAACTTGATCAAGCCTGTGAATATGCAAAACGGTTTACAAAACCACTGCACATAACTAAAGGTAGTTGTGGTTCTCAGCAACTTGAGGCAGCACTGGAATTTGAGCAGTGAGGTTAATTTCTCCCCCCTTGTGTTTCTGCTCCCACCCCATCACCCAAAACTTGGGAACCTTCCGTCCACCAGGAACAGCCCCCTATCCCAGGAGTTTAGTCAGGAGTTTATTCAGCAGTTTGCAACATCAACATGTTAGATAGAAGTAGATCAACACATTATTTTCTATCATGTAGAATTGCCAGCTCATTCTAAAATACAGACATGGGTGATTTCTGTCATAGAATATTTTTATTCCTGACCAGCACAAAAACATTTTTCAACTATTCATGTTCTACAATTTAGACCACAATTAGTTGAACAAGGTGTTAGTGAAGGGCTGCAAAAAAAACTGTTAACTCCTGTGGCTGTCATGACAAAGTTTGCCCTCATCTACTGAACAAGCTTTTAAATGTTGGAAGTTAATCTCCTTGAGATGTCTCTCACTTATGGGATGACTTCTTAAAAAAAAAAAAAACTTTACAATGGACGATGTTCTAAGGATTCATGCACAGACACAGGATAACCAATAAAAGTGTTGATATTTATAAAAGATGACAAGTGTTGATTTCTCCCCACAGTTCTGGTTTTGAGGATTGGCCATCTGCGGGCTGCAGTTGATCTGTCTAATGCCATGCAAGGAGAGAGAAAGGCATTAATAATATTACAATGGTGTATTAATTCCATGTAATATACACTCACCGGTTTATATACACTTATTAGGTACACCCATCTAGTACCGGTTTGGAACCCCCTTTGCCTCCAGAACAGCCTGAACTCTTTGGGCTATTCTACAAGGTGTTGGAAACGTTCCACAGGGATGTTCATCCATGCTGACGCGATGGCATCACGTAGATGACAACAGATTGGAGGACAGTACATGCATGCTGCGAACAGGCCATTCCATCTTATCCCAAATATGCTCTATTGGGTTGAGGTCTGGGGACTACGCAGGCCACTCAAGTAAACTGAACTTGCTGTCATGTTCCAGGCAATGTTTTTCCGCTCCTCCAGTGTTGGTGATTGTGTGCCCACTGGAGCCTCTTCTTAACTGATAGGAGTGGAATGCGGTGTGGTCGTCTGCTGCAATAGCCCAGCCGTGACAAGGATCGGCGAGTTGTGCGTTCCGAGATGTCACCCTGCACACCACTGTTGTACTGAGCCATTATTTGTCTGTTTGTGGCCCGCCTGTTAGCTTGCACGATTCTTGCCATTCTCCTTTGACCTCTCTCATCAACGAGCTGTTTTTGCCCTCAGGCCTGCTGCTGAGGGGATGTTTTTTGTTTGTCACACAGTTCTCGGTAAACCCTAAACACTGTCGTGCATGAAAAGCCCAGGAGGATGGCCGTTTCTGAGAAACTACCTCACCTCGCTCATCAACTCATCCTTGACCGCTGGCTACGTCCCTTCCGTCTTCAAGAGAGCGAGAGTTGCACCCCTTCTGAAAAAACCTACACTCGATCCCTCCGATGTCAACAACTACAGACCAGTATCCCTTCTTTCTTTCTCTCCAAAACTCTTGAACGTGCCGTCCTTGGCCAGCTCTCCTGCTATCTCTCTCAGAATGACCTTCTTGATCCAAATCAGTCAGGTTTCAAGACTAGTCATTCAACTGAGACTGCTCTTCTCTGTGTCACGGAGGCGCTCCGCACTGCTAAAGCTAACTCTCTCTCCTCTGCTCTCATCCTTCTAGACCTATCGGCTGCCTTTGATACTGTGAACCATCAGATCCTCCTCTCCACCCTCTCCGAGCTGGGCATCTCCGGCGCGGCCCACGCTTGGATTGCGTCCTACCTGACAGGTCGCTCCTACCAGGTGGCGTGGCGAGAATCTGTTCCGCACCACGTGCTCTCACCACTGGTGTCCCCCAGGGCTCTGTTCTAGGCCCTCTCCTATTCTCGCTATACACCAAGTCACTTGGCTCTGTCATATCCTCACATGGTCTCTCCTATATCATTGCTATGCAGACGACACACAATTAATCTTCTCCTTTCCCCCTCTGATAACCAGGTGGTGAATCGCATCTCTGCATGTCTGGCAGACATATCAGTGTGGATGACGGATCACCACCTCAAGCTGAACCTCGGCAAGACGGAGCTGCTCTTCCTCCCGGGGAAGGACTGCCCGTTCCATGATCTCGCCATCACGGTTGACAACTCCATTGTGTCCTCCTCCCAGAGTGCTAAGAACCTTGGCGTGATCCTGGACAACACCCTGTCGTTCTCAACTAACATCAAGGCGGTGACCCGTTCCTGTAGGTTCATGCTCTACAACATTCGCAGAGTACGACCCTGCCTCACGCAGGAAGCGGCGCAGGTCCTAATCCAGGCACTTGTCATCTCCCGTCTGGATTACTGCAACTCGCTGTTGGCTGGGCCCCTGCCTGTGCCATTAAACCCCTACAACTCATCCAGACGCCGCAGCCCGTCTGGTGTTCAACTTTCCCAAGTTCTCTCACGTCACCCCGCTCCCTCGCTCTCTCCACTGGCTTCCAGTTGAAGCTCGCATCCGTTACAAGACCATGGTGCTTGCCTACGGAGCTGTGAGGGGACGGCACCTCCGTACCTTCAGGCTCTGATCAGGCCCTACACCCAAACAAGGGCACTGCGTTCATCCACCTCTGGCCTGCTCGCCTCCCTACCTCTGAGGAAGTACAGTTCCCGCTCAGCCAGTCAAAACTGTTCGCTGCTCTGGCACCCCAATGGTGGAACAAACTCCCTCACGACGCCAGTTCAGCGGAGTCAATCACCACTTCCGGAGACACCTGAAACCCACCTCTTTAAGGAATACCTAGGATAGGATAAAGTAATCCTTCTAACCCCCCCCCCCCTTAAAAGAGTTAGATGCACTATTGTAAAGTGGTTGTTCCACTGGATATCATAAGGTGAATGCACCAATTTGTAAGTCGCTCTGGATAAGAGCGTCTGCTAAATGACTTAAATGTAAATGTAAATGTAAATGTAAATGTAAACTGGATCCGGCGCGCCTAGCACCGACGATCATACTACACTTAAAGTCTCTTAGGTCACTAGTTTTGCCTATTCTAACAGTAACTGGATGCATTTCTGCCAGCTTTATATAGCAAGCCACAGCCACATGATTCACGGTCTGCAGGAGCTAACTATTTCCGTGAACGTGTGGTGTACCTAATAAACTGTCCAGTGAGTGTATATTTCTGTTTGATATGCAGACATATCATTTAATTGGACAGGTTCCCCATTATAATATGCCAGTGTTTGTTTTTTATCCAATGCGTTTAGCTTACATTAGGATGAAGTAGCCTAAGCCTTCTAATCTAGTTATATTGCATATCACTTAACAATATTAGCTATCTATGCATAAGGTGAATGAATATAAAACCAAGCCATCTTGAACGTCAGTGTCATTTAATAATATCCATTGTTGTTAATGTTGTATGAATTTATCACAGTGCAAGCCTGCTCACTAGAAATACAACACCAGCAGTCCCAATGCAATACTAGCTTCACAGTGAAACAACACTATTCTGGCTATATTATTCTCAAACAGTAAGCAAAATATCTTATTTTGGTGTAGGTGTAGGAGTTCACCAAACCCAAAGTTTGTTCACAATGTTCCTTGCATTGTCTGTTGTGAGCGGATTGTTATGATGGGCCTCTCAAGTTTCCACTCTGATGCTGCATTTGTAACCATGTGGGATGTGAGAATTTACCAGTTGTGAAGTCATGAATTCCAGTTGGATGCATTCATGTGATTTGAACTCGTTGAGAAATGCCAATTGGCTAATAGCCAACAGGCTGTGTCAACCATAAGCTAAAAGTACAGCTTTTATGCATGTAAACAATTTATAGTCTTCAAAAACTACATTAATAGATTGCCTTTTATAAATAATGTTTAGTTGTTGCATTTAATTGCCGAAAATGCTGTTATAGAGACCATTTCCTTAGTAGGTGATGTCAGAGGTCACCATGTGGGAGAAGTCGGTGCTCAGGATGATAGACTAGTTTTCCACTAGTAATTACCAGTTTGAGGGCCGTTGAAGTGGATATTTCCCAGTCGTATGTGGTAAATTCCCACTTGGCTACGACAGCACCATGAAACTGCCTCCTTCAGTGCCAAATGCACACTTGTGACTCTCATAAAGGGGGAATGTGTCTCTAGCGCAGTACATCTCCCACTCCGGGGTAATGTGATGAGCTGCCATTGTTAAGTAAGTGCAACACAGGGTGCATTGGCCAATTCATTGAAAATGTTAGCTTTGGTTTGCTTAAATAGAGTGGGTACTACCTCTTTACTGAAATGGGTACAAGAGGGAAGTTTGTCATGTGGCTCGAGCACTTTCACAAGATGCTGAAACCCCCTATTCTCAACCACCGAGAATGGGAGCATATCTGTGGCTATAAACCAAAGACAAAAAGTGATAAACATAGCATACTTTCTTTGGCCCTGTCAGAGGGGAAACTGTGTTGTGTTGGTGTTTCTTTGCATTTCCGTCTTGCTCTGATGTACTGGGGTGATGTTGAAGTAAATGTATCAACGTATGAGGTGTTGGCAGGTGCATAGGCTATTCTCGTTGAGTGTGATGGAGCCTCCACCAATTCTGGTTTATTGACCCCGCCACTTGCCATCATCCAGAACTAGTTCTCGGCTGCGCCCTCACACAAGGACAGTTTAAAATATGTCAATTTAAGATGCACATTTTGGTTGCAACGTGTGCATAGGCAGTTGTTGTTAAAACGGAATAGCCAGAAATGTTTTATTTAGCTCACTTGAGGCATATGCCAACAAAGCAGCATAGACATAGCCTATAGGCGTAGTGTTGCAATTATGGATGGGATGAGCAAGCTTCAACCCTGCCACCAAATTAGCGGGAAGGTCATCAAGAGGTTGGCCAAGCTCAAATGGCAAATGGTCCTAAGAGAGGAGGAAACACAAACGGTGCAATATGATAGCAAGTCAGCCAAGCGAGCAACTGCAATGCAGTAGATCACTTCCATCACTAACTGTAATATAAATAGGCTACACCTGTAAATATACAGTACCAGTCAAACGTTTGGACACATCTACTCATTCAAGGGTTTTTCTCTATTTGTACTATTTTCCAGAGTAAACACCCTGCTCCTCAGTCATAGTTGCTAATATATGCATATTATTATTATTGGATAGAAAACACTCTGAAGTTTCTAAAACTGTTTGAATTATGTATGTGAGTATAACAGAACTCACATGGCAGGCAAAAACCTGAGAAGTTCCACTTCCTGTTTGGATTTTTTCTGAGGCTGGTAGATTTTCAAACAAGCTCCCATTGAAATTACAGCGAGATATGGATGAGCTTTCACTTTCTACGGTTTCCACTAGATGTCAACAGTCAATAGAACAGTGTCTGATGACTCTAATGTGAAGGGGGGCCGAAGGAGACAGGAATGATTCACCACTGCCATGAGGTGACCACGCATTGAACACACGCGTTCACGTGAGAGGCAGCTCCGTTCCATCGCTCAACTGAAGTCAATGTAATTCTCCGGGTGGAACGTTATTCAAGATGTATGTTAACAACATTCTTAAGATTGATTCAGTACATCGTTTGACATGTTTCTACTGACTGTTATGGAACTTTTGGACATTTCGTCACGTTATAGTGGACGCGCTTTGTGACTTTGGAATTGTTTACCAAACGCGCTAACCAAAGTAGCTAATTGGACATAAATAACGGACATTATCGAACAAATCAAGCATTTATTGTGGACCTAGGATTCCTAGGACTGCATTCTGATTTTTTATATAAATATGAACTTTATCAAACAAAACATGCATGTATTGTGTAACATGAAGTCCTATGAGTGTCATCTGGTGAAGATCATCAAAGGTTAGTGATTCATTTTATCTCTATTTGTGCTATTTGTGGCTCCTCTCTTTGGCTGGAAAAATGGCTGAATTTTTCTTTGAGTTGGTGGTGACCTAACATAATCGTTTGTGGTGCTTTTGCTGAAAACGCCTATTTGAAATCGGACACTTTGGTGGGATTAACAACAAGATTACCTTTAAAATGGTATAAGACACATGTATGTTTGAGGAATTTTAATAATGAGATTTCTGTTGTTTGAATTTGGCGCCCTGCACTTTCACTGGCTGTTGTCATATCGATCCCGTTACCAGGGTTGCAGCCATATGAAGTTAATTGCCGATTTCTGAGGCTGGTAACTCGAATGAACTTATCCTCTGCAGCAGAGGTATCTGGGTCTTCCTTTCCTGTGGCAGTCCTCCTGAGAGCCAGTTTCATCATTACGCTGGATGGTTTTTGCGACTGCACATGAAGAAACTTTCCAAGTTCTTGACATTTTCCGGATTGAATGACCTTAATGTCTTAAAGTAATGATGGGCTGTCATTTCTCTTTGCTTATTTGAGCGGTTCTTGCCATAATATAGACTTGGTCTTTCACCACATAGGGCTATATTCTGAATACCAACTCTACCTTGTCACATAACAACTGATTGGCTCAAACACATTAAAAAGGAAAGAAATTCCACAAATTAACCTTTAATAAGCCACACCTGTTAATTGAAATGCATTCCAGGTGACTACCTAGCTGTCATCAAGGCAAAGGGTGTTTTGGTTACATGATTCCATATGTGTTATTTCATAGTTTTGATGTCTTCACTATTCTACAATGTAGAAAATAGTAAAAATGAAGAAAAACCCTTGAATGAGTAGGTGTCCAGAATTTTGACTGGTACTGTACATATACATAATTGTCACGCCCTGACCATAGAGAGCTGTTTATGCTCTATGGTGGTTGGGGCGTGACAATGACTAGGGTGTGTTATCTAGGTGATTAATGATCTATGTTGGCCTGGTATGGTTCCCAATCAGAGGCAGCTGTTTATCATTGTCTCTGATTGGGGATAATATTTAGGCAGCCATTTCCCCATTGTGCTTTGTGGGATATTGTCTAGGTATAGTTGCCTGCGAGCACTACTTTGAGCTTCAGGTTTATTTTTTTTAATTTTTTTGCTTTATTGTATTTTCTTTGAGTTTCTCTTCCAAAATAAAAGGATGGAAACATACCACGCTGCATTTTGGTCCACTCCTTATAACGATCGTGACAATAATATATGTGAATATGTAATCAACAGTGAATGTGTAAACATGTAGTGGCCCCAGCTTCTATTATGAGGGGCAAGAAACTCAGAAGAACCCAAACATCCTGCCGTGCTGTCAGGATTTCCACAAGGGTGCCAGGAAGTTTGGCACAAACCCGATACTGCCATGGCTCCAGTCCAGGGGTTTGGGTCTTTCAGCGCCATAGACAAGGCAGGTGAATTAGGTTACCTCGCCATGCCAGAGGGACCAAATCTGCTGCTGTAGCTAGCTATCTCTGGTGTTCTATTATTTCATTTTTTTTCATTGTATTCGCAGAAATGTCCCTGTATTGATGTGTAATATTGTCATTATTGTTGCAATATTATTATTATTTTTAAATAAACTATCTCTATAACTAACATCCTTAGCATCTAGAATTTACAATATCCCGAATGTCGTTAACGTGGTATACCGACAGGCAAAGAGAAAGCAAGATGGATCTCCACGAACAACCATGATGCGGTTCACAACGAGAATATACAGAGAAGTCGAGGAGTCCAGGTTGCATTTATAGATGGCAACAAGATCAACGTCTTAAATATGGAATCCTTAATTGTGAAACTGCCATGACCGTTTGCAATATTAAAACAACAAAGTTAATGCAAACAACGACACAGTTTCCCCCCCTCCGCTCAGTAGGCTGGACAATAGAACGAGTAAAAATTTACCCAAGGCTGAAAAACGGCAAAAGAATGGTGGCTAAGCTGGAACACTAACGCGAGCCCATAGCAAATGAATGGAATCGAACGTTCGCAGAGCCTGTATTGACTGGAGTGACACTTAGAATTCCATTTTGGATAAATGGCACCAATTTTTTTTATTATTTTACCACTACAATCTGTTCTTAGGACGAAACTGAAAAAGAACAACTGGTGTAGAAAGTAAACATCCGCACCTCGATGGTGCCAAGTGTGCTTATGTCTGCATAATGAGGAAGTAGGGAAAAATGGCAACTTTTGACTTTTTCTGGTCTAGCAATCGATGACAGCAGAGTACGCTGCCCAACCTTATGTAATTAGAAAGAGGAGATTATCATGTTTATAATGGTGTCCAATTTGAAAACATCTAAATATACACATTGCGAGATATTTGGCAAAATAGACAGACATACCTATATTTCCTTATAGTAAACAATGGGACGATCTCAGAGTTCCATGAGTAATTTTTTGTTGTTTACATTTTAACTACCAGCAACAAGGTAGGTCTCATTGCCAACGATAGCAAAGCAGGTTTTGTGACTTAGAACAATAAACTGGGAATAGAACGTTCAGGACGGCGAGTTGGTGCCATGGTAGGAGCTGGCAGGGTGAAAAATGGCCTAAAATAAGGCCAGTTTGTTCGTGATTACTTAATAACTATGGCAAGCAGCTGGGACATGTGGTAATATTATGAAACTGGGGTCCACGGCGGATGCAATCAACTCGTTTTCATCAGAAAAAAGCATTGTTAAAAATGTCATGTGTCCAGCCTACCCTCAGACATCATTGCACATGCGAGAACAGCAGCATATGTACTGTTTTGTGTGTGTGTGTGTGTGTGMGGGGGGGGGGGGGGTTGATGAGCGACGCTCCCCAGCTTTGCTTTGTCAACAAAACAATAAAGGCTTTTTCAGACGGCCAGCTGTGGGTTGAGCGGATGTTCGCTGATACCAACTTATCCATAGTCACACATGAGGGCGACAGCTCCAGGTGACCATAGCAACGAAATAAACAAACATTATCGACGTGCAAATGTGATTCGCTATAACACCATAAGCATGCAACCTAAATGGATTAATCCATTTAGATTTTTTTATTTATTGTTAAACATTGGTAAACTGATAGTGTTAGCTAGCTAGAGGGGCAGCCCTGCTGTTGAAATGTGTGGAACGGACATGCCGGACCGAAAACTATTCGGTGCCAGCCCTAGCCTACAATTGCAGTTTTTTAATATACTGTTTATGAGAGTTTTATTTCATTTTCCAGAGTTCCGAATAGTAGCGGCGTAGCAGGACAGATAAACACATTTTTGATTTGCGGAGGGGGGCATAACAACCCAACAATAGCATCAATAATGTGAACAAGAACCAGCACATTACAGATATTTTCCGAGATGAGATTGTTAAATTGTTCTCTGTAATATCATAGTTTTTATTATTGTGACATTACGGACTTTTGAGGATAAAAAGCATTTTCTTGTAAGTTTGTGCATGGCAGAGGGAGAAAGAGATCATGAATGGGGAGAAAAATAAAGATTTAGCGAAGGGTAGCGAGAAAAAGTTAAAACAGTAGACAGGTTTTGAAGGTGTGATGGACAGAGTGACAGTGTTTCCTTATGAATAAAGGTAAATCAGATCAGAGCACAGCTCCTGTAGCTACCACTAATCACAGCTCAACTCATAGAATGTATAGCTACTAGCACTTTGAGTGTGCGAGCAAAACCTTCTAATTATCTGGACAACTCTGATTCTCTATAGAGATTAGGCAACACCCACGATGAGATCAATTCAACCCACAGGAACCAAATAAAGTGAGAAATAAAACACCATAAATTAAATGAAGCATGATTTTTAATGGAAGGGAATATTTTATTTGTCCATGACAGCGGTTTTATTTGTCTTTGAAGCAGGAATGTGGGCACTGGTAGGAGGGTTTGTTGCTTCACAGAGGAAACTGTTGAAGAAATGCCAAGATGCAGATAAGGGCGATTTTTTCCAACACCTTGACATTCTGTCTGACAAAGAAGTGGCACTTAGAAAACACAGACAGAAATGTGTATTTGTATTTATTATGGATGGCAGCAGCTACTCTTCCTGGTGTCCAGCAAAATTAAGGCAATTTATACAATTCAAAAACATTACAAGGCATTCACAACACACTCTGTGCCCTCAGGCCCCTAATCCACCACTACCATGTTTTTTAACATCAAATGTTACTGCTTGCATCAGTTACTTGATGTGGAATAGAGTTCCATGTAGTCATGGCTCTATGTAGTACTGTGCACCTCCCATAGTCTGTTCTGGACTTGGGTACTGTGAAGAGACCTCTTGTGGCATGTCTTGTGGGGTATGCATGGGTGTCTGAGCTGTGTGCCAGTAGTTTAGACAGACAGCTCGGTGCATTCAACATGTCAATACCTCTCGTAAATCAGAGCTACACTACTCACAGGCAGTGTACCTGACACGCCTCTTACCCAATCCATCCGTCCACCCATGCCCTTGTTCCTGCTTGCATCTTTAGCTGGGCATCTCTTCTGTATGGTGGATGGACAACTTTAACTGAAAACATGCAGAATCTGTCCATTTTTCTATATTTCTACTGGAGCCATACATGCTAGACTTATGCCATCATACCTTCCTTTTACACGGACACCTAGGTGATCTGCTCTGATGTCAATGGAAACAGGCTGAAATCTCAATGTCCTCAAGATAAACTCCATCATATTACACAGAATAGTTTGAAAGTGTTCTCTGGGTATTGTGCAGCTTTTGTCAACCATAATGTGTACCATATGATTTAACCATAAGCAGAGGGGCTTACGACTCCAATATCTGCTCGAAGCGTATCCCATGTTTCCCAGCCCCAGCCTATATGCTGGTCACTCCATGTAGATCACTACTGAAAACAGAATCAGAAATTGTCTCAAGCCTACGGTTGGTAGCATATTCCTCCTGCTACAGCATAGAGAGCAACCAGTTTTGAAGCTTCAGTAAGATAATCTTTTGGGTTAGATTTATAGCCACATCTTCTACACATGGAGCTTTGACCAGACCATGGGGCAAAGAAAGCGGTGGATGATGGCTGAGATTGACTTAGAGATTTTCAATTACATTATGTGGGACTTTCTAACTGTCTGGGAACAGAAAAAGCACACAGCACACTGGTCTGTCTGGAAAAGAGTGGCCTTCACAGTGATCTCTAGTTACCTCAAAACTTGATCAATGCAACAGAGAAAGAAAGAGACCAGAGCAATATATACTTTGGTTGTAAAAGTAGTTTTTTAATTTTCCCTAGCTGCTTCTGAGAAATAATTACTTCTACGTGAGGATTCACACTGACACACAGTACAGTCTTTCAGTAATGGAACAGGTAGGCAAGTGTGTGATGTTCAGGGCAGACAGGTGATAAAGCTTCTGAGTTTTCTTTTATGTTCTCCCCCTTCAAATCTCTCAACACTTCCAGTTTTCTGTGGAGATAAAGGAAAGTTCAGTAGTTCCTGGTATCTGTATATTGTTCCTCCTGACACATTCCTCACATTGTTTTAAAATTTCACACCCCTCCATTCTATTTTGGTCTGTCTTTCTCTCTCCTTGACATGCTCTCTCCCTCTCTCACAGTCTTCTAGCCATCAGATTCATTATTTTCCCTCTGTTTACTTTTAATTAACTTTATTATTTTCATCTTCAGGCCAGCGACGGCCAGACATCTGTCACTTGCGTGAGACAAGAGCAGAGTAAAACAGGAACTTGCAAACGGGGAAGACAAGAGCAGAGTAAACAGGACTTGCCAACGGGGAGACAAGAGCAGAGTAAAACAGGAACATGGCAACGGGGAGACAAGAGCAGAGTAAAACAGGGACCTGGCAACGGGGAGACAAGAGCAGAGTAAAACAGGACATGGCAACGGGGAGACAAGAGCAGAGTAAAACAGAGACCTGGCAACGGGGAGACAAGAGCAGAGTGAAACAGGGACCTGGCAACGGGGAGACAAGAGCAGAGTAAAACAGAGACCTGGCAACGGGGAGACAAGAGCAGAGTGAAACAGAGACCTGGCAACGGGGAGACAAGAGCAGAGTAAAACAGAGACCTGGCAACAGGGAGACAAGAGCAGAGTAAAACAGAGACCTGGCAACGGGGAGACAAGAGCAGAGTAAAACAGAGACTGGCAACGGGGAGACAAGCAGAAGTAAAACAGAGACCTGGCAACGGGGAGACAAGAGCAGAGTAAAACAGGACATGGCAACAGGGAGACAAGAGCAGAGTAAAACAGAGACTGGCAACGGGGGGACAAGAGCAGAGTAAAAACAGAGACCTGGCAACGGGGAGACAAGAGCAGAGTAAAACAGGAACATGGCAACGGGGAGACAAGCGCAAGAGTAAAACAGAGACCTGGCAACGGGAGACAAGAGCAGAGTAAACAGGACATGGCAACGGGGAGACAAGAGCAGAGTAAACAGGGACCTGGCAACGGGAGACAAGAGCAGAGTAAACAGGGACCTGGCAACGGGGAGACAAGAGCAGAGTAAAACAGAGACCTGGCAACGGGGAGACAAGAGCAGAGTAAAACAGGGACCTGGCAACGGGGCAGAACAGAACAGAGTAAGACAGAGACCTGGCAACGGGGAGACAAGAGCAGAGTAAAACAGAGACCTGGCAACGGGAGAACAAGAGCAGAGTAAACAGGACCTGGCAACGGGGAGACAAGAGCAGAGTAAACCAGAGACCTGGCAACAGGGAGATAAGAGCAGAGTGAAAACAGGGACCTGGCAAGCGGGGAGACAAGAGCAGAGTAAAACAGGGACCTGGCAACGGGGAGACAAGAGCAGAGTAAAAAGGGGACCTGGTAATGGGTAGACAAGAGCAGAGTTAAACGGAGACCTGACAACGGGGAACATCTAGTTAAACAAAGTCTGTGTCACACCCTGTTATGCTTCACCTGTCTTTGTGCTTGTCTCCACCCCCCTCCAGGTGTCGCCCATCTTCCCCATTATCCCCAGTGTATTTATACCTGTGTTGTCTGTTGCCAGACTTTTTTGTTTGTCAAGCCTACCAGCGTTTTCCCCCTTTCTCCTGTCTGTTTCTAGTTCCTGTTTTCTAGTTTTCCCGGTTTTGACCATTCTGCCTGCCCTGACCCTGAGACTGCCTGCCGTTCGGTACCTTTTGGACTCTGATCTGGATTACTGACCTTTGCCTGCCCTTGATCTGTCATTTTGCCTGCCCCCTGTCCTAGTAATAAACTTTTGTTACTTCGACACTGTCTGCATCTGGGTCTTCCCTAAAACGTGATAGTCTGTCCAATATTCTGCCAGGAATGCAGTCGCTAGAAGTTCGATAGATAATCTACCAACAAAGTGTCTCAAAACGTCTAGGCCAGGCCGCAGAGGGAGAACTCCATCAATTACTGTTGATCGTATAAATAATATATACAAGAGGGGTATGCTGACTTGGTGCTTATGTGAAGAACTTACTCTGAGTCTCGTTGCAGAGTAAGTTCTGCAATAAGTTCTTACTCCCCCACCCCATTTGCTTGGCGTTACTGTAACACTGCATTAATTCAGTGGACGTAGTCTATTCTGGAGTGCACTTGATCTGATGTTTGTTTGTTTCTCAGGTCTGGTTACCCTTTCTCACCCTCACAACACTTAATATATTGTATTACGAAAGAGTGTTAGTGAACAGGAAACTGATGGTGGCCTTCCTATCTGTTATGTAACCTCTGTGAACCTTTCTTCTCTCCCTCACTCTCTCCCACTTTTTTTGGCTTGCTGTAACCAATAGGTTTCAGAAAGGCCAGACTTTTGATAGTTGTTTTAAATTAAATCTACTTGCTATTAAAGTCTGAATTTAAACCTTATCTTCGAAGCATCGCGGAAGATCCGTGTAAAAATATTAAGGTCATTTCAAATTGAGCCGACATATGCAGCATTTACCGTGAATGCAGTCTCCGCGACAGTGGAAACATTGCTTTTAATTGTCAATCGCGCAATAAAGCGGATCTCAGCGCTACAGATTGAATAGAGCCCTAAGTGTGATTCCATTATAAGGCTGTCTGGAGTTATCAGCAGTGTCGACTGCTTGGGACAGAGCCCAAACCTCTCCTCCCTCACACTTACTTAAATTGATGTCTTGTCTGCAAAATACTGTTACTGTGCTTTGCTTTTATCATGTCAATGTCCATCTGTGTCACCATAAACATACAGCATAGTATTTTTCAATATGTGCTTTCCATTCCATAGTAAATTGCATTGCCATTTTAAAATCTATGTAAATCCCCCCTGAACACTCATTACATTATCTGTATGTACTGTATGAGAACAAGAGCCAGGGGGGTGATTGAATACATGTTGAAAACAGGGTAGCATGAGGGCAGGGGTTATTCTCCCAGATGAATTTGAATAGACATTATGAATTGTCCCCTGACCTTGTGCCATCCACACGGCGGCCAATGACTATAGCAGACGGGGCAAGTCATTTTTTAAGCGGCTGTGACAACCTTAACCCGTTAGCTTGGCCATAGGATTGGGAACTAATTAAGTAGCGTTCATTATTGATGAGTTGCAGATACAAGCTCACTCACACAAATGAGATAAAGAGGCGTTAACACACAGACCCACACACGATGGCATAGACTCAAACTCACGCAGGCTAGCACGCGCACACACACAGAGACCACACATACCCTACCTCACAGAATGTCCCTCGGCTCTCCCTGTGGGTCAGATCACCTGTGTTGAATTTAATGAGTGAACATGTATTCATCCCTCAACGAGAGCGCTGTTACCTTTGGCGTGAGATAAGATATAAAAAATTCACAGTCTCCGCCACGCTTTCAATACTACAGCAGCGGAACACTCATTAGCATTTAAATGGGGAAAAGATAACGCTGCATTTGGCACTGTCATACCTCCATCACACTGCAGCCTGATGGCAGGGAGAGAAGGAAACTTGAATGTGGCTTTTTAAAAACGTTTTTAGAAAGTTTGTATCATAAATAGTAGATGCGTTAGTCCTATTACCTTCMACAGTAATTGCTTGGGGAGTTCATTCTGAGATTTGTATCACTGTGTGAGGAAAACTACTAGATTTGTTTGTCTAGTTATTTTCATCTCGTTAACTCCTCCTGTGTAGTTGATGTTGTTTAGGCAGAAAAAGAGGACGCCACACGTGCAAAAGTGCATGAATCAAAGTAGCTGATAGCCTTTGTCTGGACTTCATAGACCACTTGTCCATTAACACTCTAAACCCCTGCTCAACCACAGCATGCCATTCAGAAAACTCACTTCCTCACTTAATGCTCTTACATAGATTATGAAGGTAAAAACTGGACCATTAGTCCATAAATGTTGATCTCATTAGAGATTTCACTGGGAGCCCTGATCACTCAGACGGGGGTATAGACACCATAGTATTTGGCCTCTACCTTTTGGTAAGGATTCCTCCTCCCAGAGCTAGTCAGCTGGAGCTTTGCGTGTTAAAAAAATGGGACAGCTGCTATTTCAACATGACACAAGTCTGTCTCTTTCTATCTGTCTCACATTTCCCTTCCATGAAAAATAAGCGAAGAGGGCAGCTGCYGTGGGATGATTTGGGATGAATTAAAGGCTGTTTCCTATCAGGCTCCAGAGGGTCTGATCCCCCCCATCCCCACTTGTCTGGCTGCACCCCTCTTTCCGCCTGATACAGCATCTAACTGGAGGAGCACACAGGGATTCAATTCTATCAGCGCCCGTCACTGTAACGTGTCCCACAAATAATAACAAAGGATTTTAGATCCAAAATGTCCCAATCTACGGTTGAGGTTGATGAGGTTGTATAATAGTGTCTCCCAGCTTTGTTGACGGGTCGGCCCCCCACTTCCCCCCCATCCCGTGTTGTCATTCTTCACCCCAAGCAAACCACAGGTCCCAGGCCTGAGGGGGAGACTGAGGGCAGGCCGGGGAAATTACTAGTTTTTTCAACATGTTACAAATGAAGCATGAAATTGTGAACTTATTCTCCAAATCAGGCTGCACAAAAACAATGGGTGTCACAGTGGGCGATAACACGGGCTGATGTTATTTAATTTGTCTTGTCAGTGATCTTGGTGGCTAGTTAATGGGATCTGAAAGTAGTCGCTGCAGCTTTACACTGTGCTCTGCAAGAGCACACTTTGATTCTGTGCTATTTTTTTGTCCCCCTCCGTCCGTCTGTCCGTCCCCCCGTCCTATCCCCATCTAAATCCTGTCATCACCTCCCTCTGATGAGGCCGTGAAACAGGTGGCTGTGGGCCTGTGGCACAGTAAAAGCAGGAAAGCTGCAAATTGACTTCACAGTGTGTATGTGTGGGGGGGTTCCCTCAACATATCTTCCTTCAGCCCTATGTTCCCTCAGCCCTATGTTCCCTCAACCCTATGTTCCCTCAGCCCTATGTTCCCTCAGCCCTATGTTCCCTCAACCTATTTTCCTTCAGCCCTATGTTCCCTCAGCCCTATGTTCCCTCAACACTATGTTCCCTCAACACTATCTTCCTTTAGCCCTATGTTCCCTCTGCCCTATGTTTCCTCAGCCGCTGTGTTCCCTCAGCCCTATGTTCCCTCAAACTATCTTCATTCAGCCCTATGTTTCCTTCAGCATAATGTTCCCTCAGCCCTATGTTCCCTCAACCTATCTTCCATCAGCCCTATGTTCCCTCAAACTATCTTCCTCAGCCCTGTGTTCCCTCAACCCTATGTTCCCACAACCCTATGTTCCCTAAACCTATCTTCCTTTAGACTTATGTTCCCTCAGCCCTATGTTCCCTCAACCTATCTTCCTTCAGCCGTATGTTCCCTCAGCCCTATGTTCCCTCAACTCTATGTTCCCCCATCTCTTTGATCCCTCAACCTATCTTCATTCAGCCCTATGTTCCCTCAGCCCTATGTTCCCTCAATTTATCTTCCTTCAGCCCTATGTTCTCTCAGCACTATGTTCCGTAAAGCCCTATGTTCCCTCAGACCTATTCTCCCTAAACCTATCTTCCTTCAGACCTATGTTCCATCAGCCCTATGTTCCCTCAATTTATCTTCCTTCCGCCCTATGTTCTCTTAGCCCTATGCTCCCTCAGCCGTATGTTCCCTCAGACCTATGTTCCCTCAACCTATCTTCCTTCAGCCATATGTTCCCTCAACCCTATGTTCCCTCAGCCCTATGTTCCCTCAACCTATCGTCCTTTAGCCCTATGTTCTCTCAGCCTTATCTTCCCTAAACCTATCTTCCTTCAGACCTATGTTCCCTCAGCCTATCTTCTCTCAGCCTTTCTTCCTTCAGCCCTATGTTCTCTCAGCCCTATGGTCCCTCAGCCCTATGATCCCTCAACCTATCTTCCTAAACCTATCTTCCTTCAGACCTATGTTCCCTCAGTCCTACGTTCCTTCAAACTATTTTCCTTCAGCCATATGTTCCCTCAACCTATGATCTCTCAGCCCTATGTTCGCTCAACCTATCTTCCTTCAGCCCGATGTTCCCTCAGCCCTTTTCCCTCAACCTTACTTGCTTCAGCCCTATGTTCCCTCAGCCCTATGATCCCTCAACCCTATGTTCCCTCAACCTATCTTCCTTTAGCCCTGTGTTCCCTCAACCCTATGTTCCCTGAGCCCTATGTTCCCTCAACCTATCTTCCTTCAGCCCTATTATTCTTCAGCCATATGTTTCCTCAGCCCTATGTTCCCTCAACACTATGTTCCCTCAGCCCTGTGTTCCCTCAACCTATCGTCCTTCAGTCCTATGTTCCCTCAGCCCTATGTTCCCTCAAACCTATGTTCCCTCAGTCCTATGTTCCCTCAACCTATCTGCCTCAGCCCTATGTTCCCTCAACCCTATGTTCCCTCAGCGCTATGATCCCTAAACATATCTTCCTTCAGACCTATGTTCCCTCAGCCCTATGTTCCCTCAACCCTTTGTTCCCCCATCTCTATGTTCCCTTAACCTATCTTCGTTCAGCCCTATGTTTCCTCAGCCCTATGTTCCCTCAATGTATCTTCCTTCAGCCCTATGTTCTCTCAGCCCTATGTTCCCTCAGCACTATGTTCCCTCAGACCTATGTTCCCTCAACCCTATGTTCCCTCAGCCCTATGTTCCCTAAACCTATCTTCCTTCAGACCTATGTTCCCTCAGCCCTATGTTCCCTCAATGTATCGTCCTTCAGCCCTATGTTC
>NC_036838.1:54357842-54392889 GCF_002910315.2 Salvelinus sp. IW2-2015
AATGCGCCGCCTCCTCAACCCTAATCGTCCTTCAGCGTTATGTTCCCTCAGCCCTATGTTCCCTCAGCCTCATGTTCCCTCAACCCTATGTTCCCCCCATCTACCTATGTTCCTCAAAGCCTCATCTTTCATTTCATGACCCCTATGTTCCTCAGCCGCTATGTTCCCATCAAGTGTATCTTCCTTTCAGCCCTATGTTCTCTCAGCCCTCATGTTCTGTAAAACCCTATGGTTCCTCAAGACCTATGCTCCTCAACCTATCTTACTTCAGCCACTATTATTCCTCAGCCCTATGTCCCATCTAAACCTATCTTCCTTCAGACCTATGCTCCTCTCAATCTTATCCTCCTTCCATCCCTCATTTCTCTTCAGCCCATGCTCCCTACAGCCCTATCGTTTCCTCAGCCTATGTTCCTCATTTATCCTCCTGCAACCCTATTTTCTCTTAGCCTTATGTTCCTCAGGTCCTCCTATGTTCTCTCAACCCTATGTTCTCTCAGCCCTATGTTCCCTAAACCTATCTTCCTTCAGACCTATATTCCCTCAGTCCTATGTTCTCTCAGCCCTATGTTCGCTCAACCTATTTTCCTTCAGCCCTATTGTCCATCAGCCCTTTTCCCTCAACCTTACTTCCTTCAGCCCTATGCTCCCTCAACCCTATATTCCCTCAACACTATGTTCCCTCAGCCCTATGTTCCCTCAGCCTATGTTCCCTCAGCCCTATGTTCCCTCAGCCCTATGTTCCCTCAGCCTATGTTCCCTCAGCCCTATGTTCCCTCAACCCTGTTCCCTCAAATTATCTTCCTTTAACAATGTGTTCCCTCAACCATATGTTCCCTGAACCCTATGTTCCCTCAACCTATCTTCCTTCAGCCCTATGATCCCTCAGCCCTATGCTCCCTCAACCCTATGTTCCCTCAACCTATCTTCCTTCAGCCCTATGTTCCCTCAGCCCTATTCTCCATCAGCCCTATGTTCCCTCAATTTAAATCAAAATTGGCACAGAAAGGTAGAAAATAAGGATTATTATTATTATCTACATTTGTAAGGGTATACAGTATATGGGGCTTACTGAATATGTTCAATCACTATGACCGTGACCTTTTGTCAATATTACATTCAATATTACATTTTGAGATTAATTTGTTTTATCTCAGCATCAATTTTTTATTAATGGTTGGCTTTAATATGTACAATTATATGGCCTATGACCCACTGAATTGTTGAATCATTGGTGACCAGAAACACATTTCTGAGTTGAATAAGTGGTTATTTATCTTGGCATTTACATAAGCTTCATTCTATAACTAGAGGACTCCTGATATCTCCAGGAGTTATAAATATATGTTTTGTCTTTATCTGTATTTGTCTAGTACTGTCTTTTTGCTAGCTAGGGCCATGTACTTTAAATGCTGCCTGTCTTCCRAGTAGCCTACTTGGTGTGTGAACTGCTGACTGATCATAACTTGCAGGTGATTGTTGACACGTCATCTAGGATTAAGGGGCAGGGCAGTTTGACTGTTGATATTTTGGTAATCAGTGGCTGTATTGGAGGGGGAGTGGTTTCACCTCTCCTAGGCAATCAGCAATTAGTACTGGGAGGTGTGCTCTTCACCTTTGCAAGGCAATTAGCAGTTAGTATTAATACTTCAGTCTCCCCTGTTTTCTCAGCAGGTCGTGTCAGCGGTGGTCTCGTCGTCAAAACTAAGACGGTTCTGCCAAGTTTTTCTGTGGAGTTGTTTGAGGAAGGAAAGAGAGGAAGAATCCACACCACTCTCTCATTTGAGTATCTTACCTAGTAATTTTCAGATCTAATATTGCTATTTTGTAGCTTTGGCAACTATGTGTGTGTTTTCTATACATGTTCGCTCCTATCCCTGTAGGTTTTACAGACGCTCCCACCCCTTGGCTGCAACCGTTCTAATTTAGTTTACCCTGCGCGCACAAACCATGTGGAATTCCTGGTCTTTGGCAACGTTTGGAACTGCCGATGTGAGATCAAGAACGCAGAGTTCATCTTAGCCTATGCTGCCATTCAGTCCCTTGACTTTTTGGCCCTAATGGAGACATGGATCACCCCAGAGAACACTGCTACTCCAGCAGCTCTCTCTTCATCTGACTGTTTTCTCTCATAGTCCGAGAGCATCTGGCCGTCGTGGTGGTGGGCTACTCATTTCTCATTTCTCCTAAGTGGAGATTTTATGTTCTCCCTCTCTCCTGTTTAGCTACTCATTTGAATTCCATGCTGTCACTGTCACTTTTCCACTCAAGCTTAACATTGTTGTCATCTATTGCCCACCAGGTGCCCTTAAAGAGTTCCTCGGTAAGCTTGACACCTTTAAGSTAATTTCCTAATGATGGCTCACTACTCTTTGTACTTGGCGACTTCAACCTCCCGACGTCTGCCTTTGATGAATTTCTTTCCAACTCTCTCTTTCCCCTCCTTGCCTCTTTTGACCTCACCCTTTTCCATTTCCCTCCCACTCACAAGGCAGGCAATACGCTTGACCTCATCTTTACTAGAGGCTGTTTGCCATACTAATCAAACTGCAATGCCCCTCCAGGTCACTACTTTGTTTCCTTTTCTGTCTCCCTCTCCTCCAACCCACAGCCACTCAGCCCCTACCCAGATGGGCATGTGCCGTTGCAATCTTCGCTCTCTCTCTCCCACTACTCTCTCCTCTACTATTCTATCATCTCTCCCTTCTGCTAACCCTTCTCCCTCCTGTCTCCTGATTCTGCCTCTTCAACCGTACTCCCCTCCCTGTCTGCATCCTATGTACTGTCCCTTTTCCACCCAACCCGCTCGGCCCTCCCCTCCTGCTCTGTGGCTGAGTGACGCATTGTGCGCTTATAGAACAGGGCTGCGGGCAGCTGAGRGAAAATGGAGGTAAAATAAAGTTTTGGAGGACCTATCCCTCTTTCACTCCCTCTGTACTTTGTCTTCCACTGTTAAGCCACTTTATATCACTCTAAATTTCAAGCTTCTGTCTTTAACCCTAGGAAACTTTTTTCCACCTTCTCCTTCCTCCTTAATCCTCCACCCCCTCTCTCCTCCCTCTCTGCGGACGACTTTGTCAACCACTTTGAAAAGAAGGTTGATGAAATCCACTCCTCATTCACTCAGCCTATAGAGTCCACTGGTCCCACTCACACAGAACTACCCTTAAGCTCTTTCTCCCATCTCTCTCCAGATGAAGTCTGTGACTAGTGAAGTCCGGCCGCCCGACCCCATTCTTCTCCCAAGAAACTAACACTCGACACCTCTGACCGGTATCCCTTTTTTTTCCAAAACACTTGAGCGTGTTGTCTGTCTCTGTCCTCATCCTCCTAGATCTATCCGCTGCCTTCGACACCGTGAACCATCTATACACCAAGTCACTCAGCTCAATCATATCGTCACTTGGTCTCTCCTATCATTGCTATGTGGATGACACTCAACTACTCCCCCCTGCCCCTCCAAGTCCTTTCCATCACGGTTGATAACTCCACGGTGTCGCCCTTCCAGAGTACAAAGGACCTTGGCGTGACCCTGAACAACACCCTGTCGTTCTCTGCAAACATCAAAGCAGTCACTCACTCCTGCAGGTTCATGCTCTACAACATCCGTAGAGTATGGCCCTACCTCACAGAGGAAGCAGCGCAGGTCCTAATCCAGGCACTTGTCATCTCCTGTCTTGACTACTTTAACTCGCTGTTGCCTGGGCTCCACGCTTCTGCCATCAATCCCCTGCAACTTAACCAGAACGCTGCAGCCCGCCTGGTGTACAACATTCCCAAGTTCTACCATGACACCCCTCTCCTCCGCAGTCGCTTACAGTCGAAGCCCGCATTCCATTACAAAACCATGGTACTTGCCTACAGAGCAGATAGAGGAACTGCCCCTCCCTACCTTCAGGCTATGCTCAAACCCTACACCCCAACCCGAGCCACCTCTGGTCTCTTGGCCCTCCCACCCCTACGGGAGGGCAGCTCCCACTCAACCCAGTACAAGCTCTTCTCTTTCCTGGCAACCCAATGGTGGAATCAGCTTCCCCATGAAGCTAGGACAGCAGAGTCCCTGCCCATCTTCTGAATAGATCTGAAACCCTACCTCAAAGAGCATTTTAAATAATCCCACAGCACCCCCCCTTCRCCCCCCCCCCCCCCCCCTCTTTTGTGAACTAACACTTGAAATTATGCAGACAACTACATTGATAGAAGCCACAATCTATCTGCAATATTAAAGCTGATCTACACCCTTAAAATAACACTTTTTTTCCCACTTACAACTGTAGCTCTAACTTTGCTAATAGCTACTTTATTGAGGAAAATATACTTACTATGACTGTGATATGTGGTTGTCCCACCTAGCTATCTTAAGATGAATGCACTAACTGTAAGTCGCTCTCGATAAGAGAATCTGCTAAATGCCTAAAATGTACAAATGTAAATTTCAATCAAATTTGGCACAAATAAGCAAGGCCATTAGGACGACAAAAAAAATAGAAATAGTACTTGGCACAAGGTCAAGGTCACAGTGACCAGAAATGTATATCCGAGGTAATGACAGATTTATTATAGCCTATCAAGTTTATGGAAAAATTGTGTTACTGACCATTGCGTTAATCATTGGTTTTACAATAAACATGCCTCTGAACTGTTTTTGATGGTCCTTATTAATTAATGCAAAAGTGGATCAACTCACCAAAAGACCTGTGTACATCAAGGGTGTGAAAAATATCCCCTATGAAAAATGTCTTATCACGTTTTTGTCTATAATGTCCTATTTTCCGTTTCACCCTTCTTAAATGGGTACATTCCATACAGCTCCAAAAAATACTAGATATTAAGAGAATTTGAAAAATGTATCTTCCCCTCATTTGGGTTGACGATCCCTAGTTTAGAAGATAGAATTGATGGAACGTAGGGCTGAGAGAACATAAGGCTGTGGGAACATAGACATGGTCCTTGTGTTTGTGTGGGAGAGAGAGAGCTAGTGATCATGGATAGATATTGAGAAATAGAGACTAACTGGCTAGTGTCTCTATCCTTTCCTGTTAATCCACTTACTCAGCCCCTTCCCTCCCCATATTCTTTTGGGTGGCAGGTAGCCTAGTGGTTACAGCATTGGGCCAACATCAAATCCCGAAGCTGAGAAGGTAAAAATCTGTCATTCTGCTCCTGAACAAGGCAGTTAACCCACTGTCCCTAGGCTGTCATTATAAATAAGAATTTGTCCTTAAACTGACTTGCCTATTTAAGTAAACGTTTGAAAAATTATGTTCCAAGTCATTATTTACTTTCAGAAGACATTTCTCTCTGTCCAGAGTTAAACTCAGTTTAAACTTCCAGAATTACATCACACTGTCCCATATAAGCCTCCTGGAACACATCCAGGATTAACATAGAACAAATGGCTTACATGTCACAAAGAATCAGGGGTTTTAACCAAAATTATTTTGTTCTGAACAGAACCACAATTTGCTTGGTTCCGTTCCAATGTTCCAACAAGAAAAATTAAGTTCTGAAATGGTTCAAACCCCCAAAAAGTACACGTTTATATTGTTATTTTCTGTTCCTTTTTTAACCTGTGAAATCCAATGTTTTATACCTAGGAGGATCAGCTTATATGGAGGAACTATGAATGTCCTTTGAGCTAGCTTGCTAACAAGCTTGTGTGTGCAGAGCGGCACCAGAATTAAAAACACGTCTTACCTTTTTGTAGTTAATAAATCCAACGTGATAACTAAGCCTATAGGATCCTTAACTAGCATTGAATAAGTTAATCCATTATTCTCTATCTAATTAAAAATCTCTCTCCCTATCTTCTGAATTAACATCAGTACAGTAGCCTAGGGTAACGTCAGTCCAGAAGCCTATGCTAACGTCAGTACAGTAGCCTATGCTTCTGAGGGGGGAGGGGCAGGTAGCCTAAACACACACAGGTAAATATTTTCAGTTTGCAGGCAGACACTGGAATAAGTTTCTGAGTGACAGAATGAGGGCTTTGTTGRGTTTTTTGGGGGGACTAGAGAAAAATGCTTGGATTTGTAAATGAACGTTGTTATCCGGTTCCCATGCTTTTAAAATAACGGTTATTTTCCGGAACAATATGGATCACTTTCGTTCCAGGTTCCGATTCTGTTCCTTGAAAAAGGTCGTTATTTTCCAGTTTTCGGTTCTGTTCCCTGAACTGGTTCCAACCCCTGCAAAGAATAATGGGAAAAAAGGTCCCCAACACTTCATGCATGTGTTCATACAATACGATTGTCTGCAAGTTGTGATGAAGAGGCTACTGCACAACAATGAGCTTCAGAATTCAAAATTTAAACTGATACATTCAGATTGGAACAGACAAGTAGCTTTGATAAGATTATGTAATTTGTATATAATATGAAAATTATCTTGGTAAACACAGCAAACCATAGGCTGTGTCCTCGTGCCCCTCGTGATTCACATGAAAGACCCAGAGACTCGCTTGCTGAGAAGAAACATTGCCCAGACATCTGTTCCTGGAATTTCCAACCAGTTGTGTTGTAAAAAGATCCCATTATCTCGACAAAGTTGCCTGGAGACTGTATGGCGCATCAAGTGCATTTTCATAACTATTTTTTTCCCTCTACTTCTCAGGGATTAGTGGCTTAGTTCTCAATCTAATTAAGTGTGGCCGCTATGTTGTCAGAATGATGTCACAAGCTCCGGTGGTTCCTCTCAGTGAATCCCAAAGGAAAGTCCCTGTCTGTTATCTTTGTACTCTTTCCCATTCTTTCTGTGAAATGTGTGTTGTAAATCAAGTCCTCACGAAAACACCACATCGACAACATACTGAAGTTCACCATGGGGTTGGAATTGGTTTGACGGACGGGTCAGTGTTGGAATCACCACTGGTTCAGCTTTCTTAACTGTGAATCCCACTACCCTTTTGACACTTGCCTTTTCCACTATTCTCCCGTTGATGTTTAATAACAGATATTCATCCCTGACCACTATATTCAATGTCCCACCAAAGAAAAACCAAGTGCTGGATTCAACCCGCAGAGCTGAAGAGCACGAAACAGCGTGATATTCATTTAAAGGCTATGCTCCCGCATTAGCGGAGACTGCAGTCACGGTCATTTTAATTGCTCAAGAGCTCTGAACTTCATCGCTACGGATTGAATCCAGACCCAAGTTCCCAACAAGAGCCAACAATGTGAGCTGACATGTGCACGGACTGCATAAGCACTTTAACCTTTTTTTCTTCTACTGTATTATTGACTGTACATTTGTTTATTCCATGTGTACCTCTGTGTTGTTGTACGTGTCGCACTGCTTTGTTTTTATCTTGGCCAGGTCGCAGTTGTAAATGAGAACTTGTTCTCAACTGGCCTACCTGGGTAAATAAAGGTGAAATAATAATAATKATTTTAAAAATCATTACTTGATTCTGAGAAGCAATAAGAGGCTTTTTATTGAATATATATTGTATATCAAATTATTTACTGACAGTGGGTTGGAGTGTAAATCTCATCCTGATGTCTTTATAGGCCATCACAGAGGATAGACTGTCCCTCCCCATAATGATACATCTCATCACTAAAAACACTGACACTGGTGCGTACTAATGATGTGGTAATGACCAGTAGCCTCAGCTCTACAGCTAGTCAGCCAAGATATACGAACCCAACGCTCCCCTCACTTTAAACCGTGTACAGCTAGCTGTCAGCTAGAAAGCTGCCTGCGAGAACACTCACCCCTGTTCTGTTCCCTGTCTTTCCACACCGCAATAAAACGGCCCTCGGACAGTATTCTGGAGAGGTGTGGTGCTTAGAAAAAGGCTGTTGGTGGAGGTGTATGCGTGTGTGTGTGCTCTTGCTTGTGTGTGTTRGTGCTTGTGTGTGTGTTCGTGTGTGTCTATGTTTGTGTCTGTGTTTGTTCGTGTTTGTGCYTTTGTGTTCATGCGTGTGTGTGTTTGGGAGATGTAATGGAGAGGCCCACATGTTCCTCACAGAGGCCCACATGTTCCTCACAGAGGCCCACATGTTCCTCACAGAGGCCCACGTGTTCCTCACAGAGGCCCACGTGTTCCTCACAGAGGCCCACATGTTCCTCACAGAGGCCCACATGTACCTCACAGAGGCCCACATGTTCCTCACAGAGGCCCAACATGGTCCTCACAGAGGCCCACATGTTCCTCACAGAGGCCCACATGTTCCTCACAGAGGCCCACATGTTCCTCACAGAGGCCCACATGTACTTCACAGAGGCCCACATGTACTTCACAGAGGCCCACATGTTCCTCACAGAGGCCCACATGTTCCCCACAATTTTTCAGAGGATCTCGAATTCCAGAGAGGTAGAGAGTTGATGCAGTATGAGGAAAGTCAACAGCTCTCACAAAAAAAAGCTAACAATTGATAATGCACAATCAGTGACAGTACATTAGATTACAATGTATGTTGTCTACATTGTAGAACAGCCAATTTAGAACCAGATATTTCTCTCTCTCACTCTCTCTCTGCGTTGCTTTATGGAAATTGAATTAGCTTTATTAGATGTGTGACAGTGGTAGCACAAACTCAGATTTGGACACGTTTCCAATATAAACAAATATGCCAAAGTTTGTTCAGCCTAAGCTGAGACACTGCAGCGGCGGTGGAGGAATTCCTCTGGGCTTGTCAGGGATGTTTGCCTGGGCACAGAGAGAGCGAGGACGTTAGGGCATGTAGTCTAAAACAAAGATGACAGCCTCATCTGTTGAATAAATACTCTCCCCTCCACAAGCCCCTGAATTCTCTCTTGAACAAATATACAGCCCTACTGCACCACGTAGCAGTGTGTGTGTACGTGTAGGTGTGTGTGTGTGCCAGCTAATGAGGATGTTAAAGCTCTGGCTAAAGGTGACACGTTAATTTTCAATCAGACAAACGAGCTGCTAATGACCGGCAATGCTGATGCTGAACATAGATGCTGAACGCTGATGCTGAACACGGATGCTGAACTTTGGTGCTGCTGGCACAGAACCCCATAGAGCTGCGGATTGATGACCTGAAGTGAAGTTTGACTCCTCCCCAGCCGTGCCTGGATCTCACCAACACTTCCCTCTCTCCCTTTCACATATACGCTTACATGTATAAACACATGCCTGCTCTCTCTCTCTCTCTCTCTCTCTCTCTCACACACACACACTTTCACACACCCACTGTGCATAAAGCAGCAACATATGCGTGTGGTCAGGGATCTGAATCTGATTGGAATAGAGACAGCAAAAGACAGACAGAGTGCTGGGAGAGAAGGGGCGCCCATCATGTGGAATGGATCTCATTAAAAGAGGGCCCCGGGTCACACTTTCAGACGTCAGTCATCTGCTGAGTGGATTAGTACAGAGGCTCCCCCCAAGAGAGCCCGCAGGATACCAAGTGTGTCCAGGCACACTCATATGATCCCTCCCTTCCTCCTCCCCATCATCCCAGCCAATCACAGAAAAACACACACCTACATACAAACTCTAATATCCTGATTTTGATTGACTGGGCTCACAGTTGAAAAGATGTCCCATCTGATATAGAAGTAGTAGAGAGATATGTGCTAAAAGTTCTCTGGTAGTGTAGTGTCCCACTGGACAGCCTCCCCCGTAGTTCAGCATAGCTCTGTGTRCCTTTGTCCTTTACTGGCGCTGGTATTTTTATGACCCCCACAATCCAAACACTTTGCTGAAAGTTAAATATGCGTGCCGTTTCCCAGTCTTGTAACATAAATGACTCTCCATTAGAAACAGAAGCCAGTATCAGTGCCTTTCTCTCAGGACATTGTTACAACTATGGCTACAAACAGTCCCTTTATAAAGGAGGCGATCTTTAAATAATGAAGTGAACTATTGTTAATATGTGCATTGTGGTGACGTTGCTAACAAGGCTAAATGCTAACAAGGTCTGTGTTTCTCCATTCATCCCCCTCTCTTCGAGGACAAGGACATGTAGTGTCSCACTGTATATCACACCATTCCCAAAAGAGCACATCTCCAACAATAGACCAGTGGTGGCAGGATGCCCAGGACAAGGACATAGTGGGTGGCAGGCAGCAGTCATACAGCACAGTCAGTGCCTGTATGTCAAGCAGGGCTGTCCTAACAACCTCACCTTCACCCAACTCCCTCCATGATCAGATCAAGATTTCCAAGGCTCCTTGGCACCCTTTCACACTGCTCATCTGACGTAATCCAGAGTCCATGCATTTGAATCACATCTAAATCTCGGGCTGTTATAATTGCCATTTGCAGCAGCTGACAGTGTGGAGTTCAGGGCAGTCGCCTGGCAGGGCACAGCCTGCCTATTTAGAGGGGTGAGAGGAATACTGTTAACACTTCATTTGAATGGTCCATCGTAATGCCTACATAAGGATGTTATAAACATGACTTTAGAGCTTGGCATGTAATGTAGTGTTTATGTCCCAATTTATGGCTCGTCACTTGACACTAGACCTGTTATGGAGCATGACAATTCTAAACTTTTATGAAACCTGAATCCCTTACAAACCTTTCAGCCTGTCATGCCACATGCATATGAAATGATAAAGGGCAAAGGTAGGCAACAGAGAGCTATAAAGCTTTGACCACTAGGATACCAGGATGCTAGAATCAACAGAAGGTACTGCCAGTCACGCACCCAGTGTGCCTGATGGCTACTGGAAAGAGTCAACAAAGATTCCACATCTTCTGACTAGACCCTGGCTCTGGAGACAGCATAGCTCCACAAGAATCGGAATTCACTTAGTAAACAACTGTATTTTATTGTCTTGGTTTCTATTGATGTTGAATCTCTGTAAGACTAACTTTGTAAAGACAAAGTGGGATTGAGATGAGAAAGCTGTGAATGGCAGGCTCACTGAGAAGAGGTGAAGAGCACTGCAGGGTCACATCCAAAGAAAAATAGTGTGTTCTGAGGTGTTACTCAGAGTGACTGAGGTCGAAGGTGGTCAGCAGTGGGTGAAGCGTTAGCGTTACCTTTCTGAGGGATTATGACATTTTTAGGGCTTTGGAATCCGATCAGTCCCCAGAGCGTTCTGCTGAGGCTCTCCTCCAGAGGTACTCGGGACCAGGTTCAACCTGATCCCAAACGCCTTCCAAACTCACCCCTTGGGGAATACATATTTGCTTGGGCATTGGAATACTTGGAAAATGTGGAATGGAAGAAACACAAATAACTTTTAATGGAGACGAAATTATTGAGCTGATACCTATTTGGCAAAAATACCATTCCAGTAGTGTTACAAATCACACAAAAATCACCATGTTTCTGGGTCAAGCATACAGAATGTGTTACCTATGGATTCCACAGTGAAACCAAGCATTTAGTTGAGATGAATTCTATCTGGGGGCCTTTCAATAAAATGTTTCAGATCAGCTCTTCCAGGTTAATGTGTGTAAACCCCCCAGCGTGTTGAGGTTGGCCCATGAAAATAGGGGTGGGGGAGGGGACTGCAGCTTCCTGCACAATAAGACAGGATAAAAGATAAAAGAGGAGTTTACTAATTCACGAGGGGAGATACAAAGCACCAGTAATCACTCCACCTTTACTAATCCTTCCCTAAAACAGTAGGGAAACAGTAGGGGCTTGCCTGCCACCACCAAAACACAGGGCTCCCTACAGCACAAACACACCCTCCCCCATTCCGTCCCCCGTCCCCTCTGGACTGGATGATATGGTCAGAACTTGGGTTTTAAAAGGGAGGAGGCTGTGGATTCAACCCTCCGTTACACTAACAATGACATTTGACGGCCTTTGATGGTCAGTAAACTGGATTTAAGATAGTCTTTGAGATTGAAAGAGAGGGATAGGACAAAAAAAGGGAGGAAGGAGAGAGAAAGGGAGGAAGAGATCAAGTGAGGAGCGAGGGAGTGAGTAGAGACATAGCATCTTATAAACTGTAAGGGAGTCAGGGCCACCCAATATGCCATGATATCAACCAGTATCACAAACAGAATGCTAACTACAGAGTCACTGAAGTCCTATCTCTGCGAACATCACAGAGCAAGTGTTTTTAGTCTCTTTTTCTACGTAACAAAATGGTGCTGCAGTGGATAGCAGCCTTTTTACAAGCTCCTGACCAATTCTGCTATTTTGTGTTATTTTTACATTGATCTTAACATTTTTTAACATAGAGTCTCCGCCATCCTTTCCTATGACCGGAAACAGGTTCTGGACATCAGAACAGCTCTGGATGTTCTGCTTACTACAGACCAGGCCCTAATCCCCGGGACTCAAAAGAGGAAACGTTGGCACAAAAGAGGTAGTAGAGCCTGAGAAGTCTCACAAGTCCTCAACTGTCAGTTTCATTAAATAGTACCCGTAAAACACCAGTCTCAACGTCAACAGTGAAGAGGCGACTCTAGGATGCTGGCCTTCTAGGCAGAGTTCCTCTGTCCCGTGTCGGTGTTATTTTGGCCATCTTAATCTTTTCTTTTTATTGGCCAGCCTGAGATATGGCTTTTTCTTTGCAACTCTGCGTAGAAGGCCAGCATCCCACAGTCACGTCTTCCCTGTTGCCGTTGAGACTGGTGTTTTGCGGGTACCATTTAATGAAGCTGCCAGTTGTGGACTTGTGAGGTGTCTGTTTCTCAAACTAGATGCTCTAATATACTTTTCCTCTTGCTCAGTTGTGCACCGGGGCCTKCCACTCCTCTTTCTATTCTGGTTAGAGACAGTTTGCACTGTTCTGTGAAGGCAGTAGTACACAGCGTTGTACGAGATCTTCAGTTTCTTGGTAATTTCTCGCATGGAATAGCCTTCATTTATCAGAACACGAACAGACTGACAAGTTTCAGAAGAAATGTCTTTGTTTCTGGCCATTTTGAGCCTGTAATAGAACCCACAAATGCTGATGCTCCAGATACTCAACTAGTCTAAAGAAGGCCAGTTGTATTGCTTCTTTAATCAGGTCAACAGTTTTCAGCTGTGCTAGCATAATTGCAAATGGTTTTCTAATGATCAATTAGCCTTTTAAAATTATAAACTTGGATTAGCTAACACAACGTGCCATTGGAACAGAGGAGTGATGCTTGTTGATAATGGGCCTCTGTAAGCCTATGTAGATATTCCACACAAAAAATCAGCCATTTCCAGCTACAACAGTCATTTAAAACATTAACAATGTCTACGCTGTATTTCTGATCAATTTGATGTTATTTTTATGGACAAAAAAAATAGCTTTTCTTTTAAAAACAAGGACATTTCTAAGTGACCCCAGACTTTTGAACAGTAGTGTACATCTCGGTGGACCCTGAACAGCTTCTACCAGATAGCTACCTGGACTATCTGCATTGACACTTTTTGCACCAACTCTTTTGACTCATCACATACACTGCTCCTACTGTTTATTATTTATCCTGTTGCCTAGTCACTTTACCCCTACCTATATGTACATATCTACCTCAATTACCTCATACCCCTGCACATCAACTCAGTACTGGTACACATGTATGTAGCCAAGTTATCGTCCTTGTGTTAATATTTTTCTATATATTTTTTTCTCTCTGCATTGTTGGGAAGGGTCCATAAGTAAGCATTTCACTGTTAGTCTATTGTTTACGAAGCATGTGACAAATACAATTTGATTTGATTGATTTGTTATAGAATTGCCAAGAGCGCCAGCAGCCTCCCTAGTTGTCCTGTGGGATGTAATCACATTAGAGGAGTCAGTGATGTGGGGAGGAAGGAATACTGTGGTAAATTAATACAGGCTTTCCTTATACCTCTTGGCAATCAAAGGGATTTCATGGAGCTCTGCTCATTATCATAACATACATTTGGTTCAGAAGGAACGAGTCTATGTACATAGCTAATGACAGTTTGTTTAATCCACATCATACAAATGTTGCCGGTACATTGGGGAATACAAGACGAGCCTAAGTATCTAAACCTTGGCTTGAAGCAATCAAGTTGGAGCTCAAAATGCTGAATTCTGATTAGATATCTGACTTTGGTCCATATGAGATTAAAGGGCCGTCCACACCAAGGACGATAACTATAACGGTAAATAATAAATAACTGTAAATGTTGGCGAGCAGTCACAGCAGCGGGCCGTTTATCGTTTATCGTTCTCTAGTATGCCTGTCCATCAACTGATCAACGCATCCTACTGCATGCTGTAGTTCTATTAATAAGATGGTAACACAGACCGTTCAGTGCTTCAGGGTGTGCTCATTGTCATAGTGACAACTGCAAATACAGTGCCTTCAGGAAAGTATTCAGACCCCTTGACTTTTTCCACATTTTGTTACGTTACAGCCTTATTCCACAATTGATCAAATGTCCATTTTTCCTCATCACTCTACACCCAATACCCCATAATGACAAAGCAAAAACAGGTTTTTAGAAGTGTTTGCTAATTTATTTTCAAAAAACTGAAATATCACATTTACATAAGTATTCAGACCCTTTACTCAGTACATTGTTGAAGCACCTTTGGCAGCGATTACAGCCTCAAGTCTTCTTGAGTATGACGCTACAAACTTGGCACACCTGTATTTGGGGAGTTTCTCCCATTCTTCTCTGCAGATCCTCTCAAGCTCTGTCAGGTTGGAAGGGGAGCGTTGCTGTACAGCTATTRTCAGGTCTCTCCAGAGATATTCGATCGGGTTCAAGTCCGTTCTCTGGCTGGGCCACTCAAGGACAATCAGAGACTTGTCCTGAAGCCACTCCTGTGTTGTCTTGTCTGTGTGCTTAGGGACATTGTCCTGTTGGAAGGTGAACCTTCGCCCCAGTCTGAGGTCCTGAGCGGATGAGTGACCATCGGGTTCTTGGTCACCTTCCTGTCCAAGGCCCTTCTCCCCCGATTGCTCAGTTTGGCCGGGCGGCCAGCTCTAGGAAGAGTCTTGGTGGTTGGTTCCAAACTTCTTCCATTTAATAAGGATGGTGGTCACTGTGTTCTTGGTGTTCTTCAATGCTGCAGAAATGTGTTGGTACCCTCATCCGATCTGTGCCTTGTCTCTGAGCTCTACAGACAATTCCTTAGACCTCATTGCTTGGTTTCTACTCTGACATGCACTGTTAACTGTGGGACATTATATAGACAGGTGTATGCCTTGCTAAATCATGTCCAATCAATTGAATTTACRAAAGGTGGACTCCAATCAAGTTGTAGAAACATCTCAAGGCCGATCAATGGAAACAGGATGCACCTGAGCTCAATTTCGAGTCTCATAGCAAAAGGCCTGAATACTTATGTAAATTAAGGTACTTCTGTTTCTTAATTTTGCTAAAATAAAATAAAAACTGTTTAGCTTTGTCATTATGGGGTATTGTGTGTAGATTGCTGAGAAAATTAAATATTTTATCAATTTTAGAATAAGGCTGTAATGTAACAAAATGTGAAAAAAGTCAAGGTGTCTGAATACTTCCGGACGCACTGTAATACCTCAATGTACTGAAAAATAATATTGGAACTCATATTTAAATGCAGCAATTCAACAACACATGCTGTTTAGCCTGTGCATCTTTTACATCATGTCATTGCATGCCTCATTGCTCAAATGGTTTGCAAGTGATTTCCATTTTTCTAATGATTGTCAATTCATTTGGATCTTTTTTTTCAGGGTGCTCATCTAGTCTGTCCTGTGCAATCATTTGCAATGCATCAYTACAGCAATGTCGATAACCTATTGTGCACGGGAACACCTGGAAGAGAGAGGCTAAAGATGTGTAGCCGAAGTAAGAAGCTAAATGTTAGATATTAGGCCATTCATTTGCTAAATATTAGGGACAAGAAAATGATCATACCCAGCTAGCAATGAGGAATTGGCCCTGTTCAGGGGGGTCAGAACTGATTGAATCGGCCCGGAATCGGGTATCGGTCTCGGCCCGGAATCAAAATTAATGACTGCCCAGAATCGTCTCAAGTACATCGGGTCATTTCCGTCTACCAGAATTCAGCCGACTATGCCAGCATCTTACCAGAATCCCCCCAGAAGTGTCCCAATGCAAATTTAAATGAATGTATACAAAATTACCATTTTAAATATTACTATTATACGTTTTATACATACAAATTACACCCATCCACCAAAAAATATTTGTGTACAGAAACACCGTACTCCTGGTGACCGTGTCAGCATGCATGCGCCTGGCTCGCCACAGGAGTCACTACAGCGCGATGGGATAAGGACATCCCGGCCGGCCAAACCCTCCCCTCACTCAGACGACGCTGGGCCAATTGTGCGTTGCCTCATAGGTCCCCCGGTCGGCACGGGTCTCAAACCAGCATCTGTAACAACACAGTTTCCACTGCGATGTAGTGTCTTAGACCACTGCGCCACTTGGGAGGCTCCATCTTCAAAGTTTTTAAGGCTTATCAATTACCTTGCACAAAGTATCAAAATACTAAAATACTACACAGGACTACACATTAACATTTAAATGTTAATAGCATTTTGTGATCACAGAAACAATGAGAAAATATGGAAAAATAAATAATGAAATGTTAATTATATAAAGCAGCSCGTGTAATCATCTTCCAGAGAGTAACGTTAGCCCCAATCGACCTGAGCAGCAAGTAATACATTTGGGCCAGATAACTCACACCGGAATCTGCTCGAGCCCCAAGTAATACATTTGGGCCGATAACTCACACCGGAATCTGCTCGAGCCCCAAGTAATACATTTTGGGCGGAAAACTCTCACCGGAATCTGCTCGAGCCCCAAGTAATACATTTGGGCCAGATAACTCACACTGGAATCGGCCCGAGCTCAATCCCCGCATCCTAGCCATAAGTAATACTGCCGAAGGTGGCCCAGACTCGGGCCACATGACGTCAGCCAAGTCTGACTCTCAGCCGAGTGTCCCGACTCTCAGCCGGAATCGGCCCAGATCCACTGTGCTAGCTGGGTACCTAACAACACAATGCAATAATGCATTCATAATTTTTCTAGTTCGTAAAGAATTTTTGTCTAGGCTGAAAACTGCACTGAATATGCCATATCAATATCAATTTCATTCCTAAATATTAATAATCTAGCCTGAACCTGATTAGGCAACCATTTGGATCAATAATGGGTCATTACTCGACAGTTTACAAGGTCCAGAACTGCAGGATGTATTGCGTTAACAGATATGCCTACCATTGAAAATATGGCCTTCTCATGCACTGTTTGTCGTGCATCATCATTCTCCCAAGTCATCCTATAATTAATGGGCCACCAGTGTTCTCACACATGCCAGTTATTCAGGCAAGCCTACCATGCGCCTCTGCCTTCTCTCGAACAGCCTCTCGCACCTGGAACCAGAAGCGCTTCAATAGACGTGTTTTGATCGGTTGTCAATGTTTATCGTCTGACAGTGATTCAAACCATAGCTCTCGTTATAAATCTCCTCTGTTATTGTAGTTATCGTTGTAGTGAACAATATTTTTGGTTATGGAGAAATATACAGTATTTCACAGAGATTTAGATGGTACAATGATACTCTCTATGCTCTATCTTATTTAGTCACATAAACTGAAATTAGGCAAACTATTAGAGTTTCAGAACCAGCAAATGGCGTAGCGATTTCTACATAGTGCAACTTTAAGTCAGGGATTTAAAAATACTGTTTGATATTGCTGTGATTCTTGTATGTGTAACATATCAAACCGGTGTGAATGATTCATTGGATTTAGCATTCTTTTCAGATGGTGTGGATGTTTATTGTAAACGTGTACACTAGTGGATATTAATCATTAAATATGCTGATAATCAATGTTCTAATTCATTCACTGTGGGGCTTGTGATTTACCAGCAGGTTACCTAGCTAACTACTGGAATTGGAATCTTTCTCTCATTAAACTGCTATAGAGCGCCTGCATGCGGTTGCACCATCCACATCAATAGATAGTGACTGATTAAGGAATCAAGCTGTAGTTTTTATAGGTTGTTGCTCCGTTCATGGTTTCCCTCATTTGCTGTCACTCGGGTGATCTGACGTTATTTAATAATCTGTCATTCCTGCTAATGCAAATCAACTGCTTGTGCCGTTGAAGGAAAATTGCATCCACATCTTTACTGTCACTTCTCATTAGCAGAGTAGTCAGGTAAATGAGTCCATCCACATCTTTACTGTCACTTCTCATTAGCAGAGTAGTCAGGTGAATGAGTCCATCCACATCTTTACTGTCACTTCTCATTAGCAGAGTAGTCAGTAAAAGAATCCATCCACCATAGCAGTGGTGCATCATACAACACAAGTAGCCTGGAAAAGCTAATCCTGAGAGGGTTTCTGATGTCCATGCTTTCCTGCCGCTTTCAGATAACTATATATTAATACATGGGGGAGGATTGTTTTGTTCAATAGAGGAATGGCCAATTATAAAGCCCAGAACAGCCCTAATGTTGGCTGTACTGTGAGTGTCTCATTTCCCTTTACAGTACATTTGAAAGTCATGAGTATACTTAAAAGTTACAGTACACTTAAATGTTCTTTGAAGTATCTTAGTTGTAGGTTGTGTGCCAACTTGGTCTTCTCTCTCTCCACAGCTCCTGTCCTCCTCTCCCCCTCCTTTCCTCCCCCATGCAGGAAGGGGAGGGCTCCTTCTCCCCCAGGCAGTGTCGCCCCACAGTGCTCCATGAACGCTGCTCAGGTCTGTCATCTAGTGAGGAGCGACAACACTTCTTTAATATGAATGGGGCATTAGCAGGTTCCAACCTGACACTCAGTTCACCCTCCGTGCACAGCAGAGAGGGAGACCTGCCTGCTAAGAGCCCATATCATGCCTGCCTGACAGCCCCATCATGGAAGAAGGTGCTGACACACTGATGATTCCAGGYCTCACCCTCCTTCTCCCTCTCCCCTGGGCTCATGTCCCCATCCTCCCCAAGCGCCCCCCACCCCCCACAGGCAGTGACAGCTGAGAGCAGGCCATGCCGGGTTCAGCCCATGTGGGGTGATGTGTGTCCACCTGTGAAACTCACTGAATCTACATACATCAATACATAACCACATAACCCCCCTCCTCCCTACTGCCTGTGGTGTCCCAACTGATCCATGTTACCATGGCTACATCAGCCATACAACACACTGAGGACTGCATTCTTGTAAAATGAGCAAATGGGAGCTTTATCTGGATGACACCTTAAGAATGCCCTCTATGGTTTAATCAAGGATCTCTTGTGTCATGATCGGAACTAGCTTCTCAAATAACAAAACAAGACTCTTGTTGTCACGCCCTGACCTTAGAGAGACTTTTTATTTCTCTATTTGGTTAGGTCAGGGTGTGATTTGGGTGGGCATTCTATGTTTTCTGCTTCTTTGTTTTTGGCCGGGTAAGGTTCCCAATCAGAGGCAGCTGTCTATCGTTGTCTCTGATTGGGGATCATACTTAGGCAACCCTTTTTCCCACATTTAGGTTGTGGGATCTTGTCTTTGTTTTTGTTGCTTTAGCACACTGAGCATTTACGTTCAGTTTGTGTTCATTGTTTTTCCCGGTGTTACATTTTTCCAATAAAGAGTAATGCACGCCTTACCACGCTGCACCTTGGTCCGGTCATTTATCATCCGACGAACAAGCGTACACTTGTACAGATTGTTGTTTGTTAACCTAGACTATTGTAGACATTTCTCTACTTTTCTGTTCAAGTCATAAATTCCTAGGTAAAGAATTCACTTGCCCTTGGTGAACTCTGGCCCAAATGACCTCAATCAACCCCCCATACCTTTTCACCACCACCACCACAACTTGTGACATCAACTCTGTTCTGCAGTGTTTGTCTGTTACGCTTTAAATCTCCAGCAGACCACCCCTCTGCTCTTTGTTGTTCCTCACACAGACACAAGCTGTGTCTGGTTTCTCAGGCCTACCAGGCAGAGGTTTGAGATCTTAAAAGCCACAGAAGCCTGTGTTGTGTAGTGTTGTAAACATTTGCATGTCAAAAACATACACAGCTTACACAGCATAGTGTTACCAAGAAGCAAATGACTAACTCAACTTAAGTCATCTTCAACAACACATGAATCAACTCATGTAGCCTTTTTGTCATTAAAATGGCCACCATGAACAATCTCTCTATCGTATAGGGAGGCCCAGGCTTCTTACCCAGAGCTGAGCCCTATAATGTCCTCTCCATGGGCCACTCAGAGCCACTCACATTCATTAGTGAGTCTCTGGAGCGGCTGAGAGGGTCTGCCTGTGTGTGTGTGTGTGTGTGTGTGTGTGTGTGTGTGTGTGTGTGTGTGTGTGTGTGTGTGTGTGTGTGTGTGGTGTGTGTGTGTGTGTGTGTGTGTGTGTGTGTGTGTGTGTGTGTGGTGTGTGTGTGTGTGTGTGTGTGTGTGTGTGTGTGTGTGTGTTGTGTGTGTGTGTGTGTGTGTGTGTGTGACTATTCAACAAACTAAATGCAAATAAGATCATAACGGGTCTGCATAGTTTACTTTTTTACTTCCTTAGCGTTGTGATAATCCTTTCAGAAAAGTACAATTTAGCATATTCACTTGCCCTCCATGTTAATTAGATATACTGTAACTATTGATTGTATGAGAAGGAATTAATCAGGTGATTCAGGAGAAAATCCATCTCAACCAACTCTTACTTTCTACTGCTGTCTCTTGGGACAGGGGACCCAAAGGGAACAGGAGGAATAAGAAAATAGACAGGCAGCCATGTCCTACCTTTCTGTGTTTCATTATTTATCAGCTGAGGGTTGATCTGATGCTGGTGTGACTAGGAGCGTGAGGCTTGTCTGGGCAGAAGGCTGACGAGCTGCTGGGACCCAGGTATGGAGGAATACTCTGGGCTCGAAAAGGGAAGGAACAGCCGACACATCCCATCAGTCTGACCTGTCCTTCTCGTCTTCCTGTCACACACAAACAGAAAGGAGGATAGTCTGACAGCTCTCCAAACCTTACCTTCCCCCAGCTCAGCAGGATTCCATTTCCATGGAGACTGAGTGGCCGGTGCACTAACGAGCGGAGAGTGTGTGTGATGAGGGGCAGGTGTGAGGAGGCAGAAAGGGAGGCCAGGTGTTGGGAAGCGGCCAGTCTTTCAGTATCCAGACCCTGGTCAGCGCAGCTGAATTGGGCCTGGTCAGGAGAGAGGAGAGTGTTAGCCTCAGCTGCAGCACCAGAGAAACCCCTGGCCTCCTTCCACTGATCCATATTATAAGGCCAATGACGTTCTTCACGCGTGTACTAATAATGCCCAGCTTAGTGGCATGTAAAGCCACCCTGTTAAACCAGCAACAACTATGGTTATTGCCTGTTATCTGATAATCTGTCAAGATGCAACAAAACTACAACAAATTGAGAGAAAACATAACATGGAAAAAATGGCATCTTATGTCAGTACTGAACCTCCACCAAGCCACATTTTAAACCAGAGGGTAGAAGCAATTAAAGCAGCAAAACGCCATGCACTCTTATGGGTCTGTAGCCAGATGATCTTGGAGATAAAGCAGATGGCTTGAATGATGTGCTAAAACAGGATCCACACTGTGTTTACATGACCTTGAGGGATTGCTGTCCCGCCAACGCTCCCATCAGCTCCTGTGATTAGACCAGACACGCTTTGATGGGCCGCCAGAAAGCTCTCCTAAAAATAAGAATGTCAAATCCTTGTCATACCTAACGGGGAAACATCCTTTCCAATAAGGCATCTCTGATCTGACGATGGCAATCAACAACCTTATTTACCACACCTATTCAGATGTTATGTGTTATGTGTTTTGGCTATGAAAGTACTTTTCCATAGACCGTGTATTGTGGTTGTATGTGCACATAGTGAACATACTGAGCCTATATGATGCCACTTATATGTTACTGTATAGCTATTGCTACAATGGCTCTTGTAAAACATACAGTATCTCAGTCTCTCCACCCTCTGCTCTCTCTGACAGGTGGGGTGACAGTGAATGACCGAGCTCCCGCATTGTCCCGTAAGTATTCATGTACACCACACGCCACTGCAGCAAGAAGAAGAGGTTATCACGTACAAGTATTGACAATAGAGTGAGATGGTGAATTAGAGAGGACCAATGCATTATGGTGCTACGCAGTAAATCTGATGGTCACTGTTTATCAGAGCAACAGTACAGTGATGAAACGCACAAGGAATAACCTGTCATAAGAGGGGTCACTTCCTTTGTGATTATGTTATGGACAAATGTTGTAATAATGATCAAAATGACCCCAATGAACTCATGCTCTAGCTCTGCTTACAGTACATGGCTTCACAATCGGGAAGTTATGCAAAAGCCCAAATCTCCAACATGGCATGGCCCACACATCAAAGGGGACTGGCTGTATGTGTTGTTATTTACTGCCACCCCTGTCAAGGGGAGGATTCTTCCGGCCTAATCGGTAATCTATCACCCTGCTGTCTCAATGACCACGATGTGAACTGCCAGCTCGGAGGGAGGGCTGAGCTCACCCCATGGACTGGGGGACTGTGTCCTCTCTGTAGGCAGCCTTGGATTTACTCAGCAGGAAAATACAGGAGGGCAGAAAGCAAAGGGCATGAAACACAAGACAAGAACAAACACACTACATTTAGGACAAATTGACAGTTATGAACAAACCACACAGGAAGTGAATGTCCACCTTGTACGTCAAATGTGTTCTGTACTTTACTGTTTGCTTAAGTAGTTTTACAGATAATCAGAAAGTCCACAGTGCCGGATTCATTCATACTGAAAACCACAAAAATATGTTAAAGGCGACAGTTCACATTCAGTTTTGTTAATAAGGTAGACAAAGAGGTTATTTTATCAACATGAGATTTGTAAAAATGTGTTAGAGTAGGAAGACATCTAGGCAATGAATGGCACCATAGAGTCACGTCGTTCTACCAGTAATATTACAATGTATTTCTCAGAATCGATCTAGAAGTCCCTGAAAATTACAGAGAGCTGGAGAAGGATTATGAACCAGTTAAGAAACAAACCCCAACATTTTCTGTTTAGAAAAAGGGCTATGTATACTGACCTATCTGAGGCTGAGCATTGTTTCACACATTCCTCACCGCTCACAAAGACAGAAACCAGGGTGTGAAATCACACAGAGCCAATGCAGCCAGTCTTTGACCCCACGTAGAACCCTCTGCAGTATGGAGGCTCCACTTCCAGACCTGGAGACAGACTAGACCCAAGCCAGGTGCACGACCACAAACCTCATCCGCTATTTGGAAAGGCTCTATCCTCTCTTCATGGGCCAGTAAAGAGGTTGTGTGTGTGGTGGTGTGTGGTGTGTGTGTGTGTGTGGTGGTGTGTGTGTGGTGTGTGTGTGTGTGTGTGTGTGTGTGTGTGTTGTGTGTGTGTGTGTGTGTGTGTGTGTGTGTGTGTGTGTGTGTGTGTGTGTGTGTGTGTGTGTGTGTGTGTGTGTGTGTGTGAACTTCCTTTACCTCAGCCACACATCCAGAGGATTCGTGCTCCATAGACTCTGAAGCCCATCTGTCTGGAGATGGTATGAGTGTAGAAATACCTCAGGCCTATAAGGGGACATGCTTTACTTTTCTCTTCTGGACAGAATCCAGACATTCTTATTCTTTCATACAGACACTCATTCTGTATATTAGGCAAAGTTTTCTGAAACATTATGGATTATATATTGCAACATCACACACATGCTTAAACCATGACACTCCCCTCATCTTACATGCAAACAGTTCTCCACCATTAATATTTCCTCCGTCTACACCACTAGTCTAGCTGGCAGGGTGGACGTATGGGAAGTCATTGCGTGATATTGATGCCCAGCCACAGCTCCATGGAAGACACAGGCAGAAGCTGAACATGTCTGGCAACATAAGAGCGTCTACTAAATGACTAAATGTAAAATGCTGGCATATCTCTAGGTTCCTAAGCAGGGCCCTAATCCTACAAAATCCCTCCACAGGTAGTGTGGTGCAGCAGGGAGGAGGGTAGATGGTAGCACGAAGTATAGCAGGTGGATGAAATGGCTTGGCTTGTAGGGACCGTGTACTTTCATCCTTGTCCAGCCCTGCTCGCTCTCTATTTCATGTGTCTGACCAAGGGCTCCAAAGCATGTGAACTAGCTGGGCCATTAACATACATGGATGCCTAACCTCGCTGGCCCTCACAGGCATGTCAGAGGGTAACACTGTTTGTACTGTTTTAAAACCCCTGATGTCAATATGAAGGTGAATCTGTTTTCAACATACTCTCACAAATCACTGTTGGGTGGGCCTGGGAGGGCATAGACACACCCACTTGGCCAATCAGCCAATCAGAATTTGTTTTCCCCCACAAACAGAAATACTCCTCAGCAAACCCACCCACCCCCCCTCAGACGATCCCGCAGGTGGGGAGGTCCTGGGCTGGCGCGGTCTGACACTTGGTCTGCGGTTGTGAGGCCGGTTGGACATACTGCCAAATTCTCTAAAACGACGTTGGAGGCAGCTTATGGTTGAGAAAATAACGTTCAATTCTCTGGCAACAGCTCTGGTTGACATTCCTGCAGTCAGCATGCCATTTGCATGCTCTCTCCAAACTTGAGACATCTGCAGCATTCTGTTGTGTGACAAAACTGCATATTTTAAAGTGGCCTTTTATTGTCCCCAACATAAGGTGCACCTGTATAATGATCATGCTGTTTAAACAGCTTCTTGATATGCCACACCTGTCAGGTGCATGGATTATCTTGTCAAATGAGAAATGCTCACCAATAGGGATGTAAACAAACATTTTAGAGAAATAAGCTAAGCTAAGTATGGAACATTTCTGGGATTTTTTTATTTCAGCTCATGAAACATGGGACCAACACTTTACATGTTGCGTTTATATTTGTGTTCAGTGTAGTTTGCCATTGCAAGGTAACCTTATTTCATACCTGTTACCACTCATATTTCTAGTATCTCGTCCACCTCCCTCCCTATCTTTCCCTGACTTGGGAGGCCAGACCAAGCTAAGGGAGCAGTCTGCTCTTTCAACCATGACTGAGTCGTATAAACCAAATCAAGCCTGTGTGATAATTGTGGACGTGGTGCACTCTACCCTCACCCTCCCACCGAGCGCTATGGTCATAAATCAGACTCTGACTAGCTGTCTCATGCATTTAAAAGGATGAGCAATGGCATTCACCTGTCCCTCCCTGATGTCACATCCCAGAGAGGCCATCCACTCCAACTCCCCTGGCCAGGAGTAACAAAGATGGCCTGGCTAGATGGCCTGGCTATTTGTCCCCACTGGCTCCCACTGGGGGGTGTTGTCCTTCTAATCAGCAGACAGGACCCTATGGCTTTAAACGTTGTTAACGTGCCATGGGGATCATTAGCACAATGCTGCTGTACTACAGTCTGACCTGACAATAGGCTCTAGAGTCAGTGATTCCTGGTGGAGGATCAGCGTGCTAATATAAAGAATGTATGCATCGTAGGCCTTCAGCTGACTTTTACAGGGCAGTAAACTAACAACTTTGGTTTCACGCTAATGCAGTGTTTGAAAGAGGAACAACATCATACAATGTCTTTACTCACTATGATTTACAGTGCCTTCAGAAATGATTCACACTCCTTGACTTATTACAGATTTTGTTGTGTTACAGACTGAATTCAAAATGGATAAATTATATATATATATTTTTTACACACAATACAATTATCTTATTTACATAAGTATTCACACCCRTGAGTCAATAGATGTTAGAGTCACCTTTGGCAGTGATTACAGCTGTGAGTCTTTCTGGGTAAATCTCTAAGAGCTTTGCACACGTGGATTGTACAATATTTGAACAAAATTATTTTATAAATTATTCAAGCTCTGTCATGTTGGTTGTTGATCATTGCTAGACAGGCATTTTTAAGTCATATTGCCATAGACTTTCAAGCCTATTTAAGTCAAAACTGTAACTAGGCCACTCAGGAATAGTCCATGTTTTCTTGGTAAGCAACTCCAGTGTATATTTGGCCGTTTGTTTTAGCTTCTTGTCCTGCTGTAGGTGAATTTGTTTCACAGTGTCTGTTCYAATGCAGAATGAACCAGGTTTTCCTCTTGGATTTTGCCTGTGCTTAGCTCTATTCTGTTTCTTTTTATCCAAAAAACATCCTTAGTCCTTGCCGGTGACAAGCATACCCATTGCATGATGCAGCCACCACCATGCTTGGAAATATGAAGAGTGGTACTCAGTGATGTGTCGCGTTGGATTTGGCCCAAATATAACYCTTTGTATTCAGGACATAAAGTTAATTTCTTTGCCAAATTCCTTGCAGTTTTACTTTAGTGCCTTATTGCACACAGGATGCATGGAATATTTTTCTGTACTAACTTCCTTCTTTTCACTCTGTCATTTAGGTTAGTATTGTGAAGGAACTACAATGTTTTTCATCCATCCTCTGTTTTCTCCTATCACAAACATTTAACTCTGTAACTGTTTTAAAGTCACCATTGGCCTCATTGAGAAATCACTGAGCAATTTCCTTCCTCTCCGGCAACTGAGTTAGGAAGGATGCCTGTATCTTTGTCGTGACTGGGTGTATTGATACACCATTCAAAGTGCAATTAATAACTTCACCATGCTCAAAAGGATATTCAATGTCTGCCTTTTTACCCATCTACCAATAGGTGCCCTCTTTGTGAGGCATTGGAAATCCTCTGTGGTCTTTGTGTTGAATCTGTGTTTGGAATTCACTGCTCGACTGAGGGTCCTTACAGATAATTGTATGTGTGGGGTACAGAAATGAGGTAGTCATTCAAAAATTATTTTAAACACAACTATTGAGTCCATGCAACTTATTATGGGACTTGTTAAGCACATTTTTACTCCTGAACTTATTTAGGCTTGCCATAACAAAGGGGTGAATACTTGTTGACTCAAGAAATTTCATTTTTCATTTTTAATTAATTTGTAAAAAAAAAAAAAAAAAAAGGAAAAAAGAAATTCCGCTTTTACATTATGGGGTATTGTGTGTAGGCCAGTGACACAATATCTACATTTAATACATTTTAAATGCAGGCTGTAACACAACAAAATATGGAAAAAGTAAAGGAGTGTGAATACATTTGGGACGAAATATGAAAGATCGCCTAATTAATATACAAAAAATAATAATAATACGTTTCCATAACTAATTCATTGCAGAAAATGAAATACTCTACCAGATTTGCGGTCTGTTCCAGTGTAGATTGACATTCCTGTCCCAGTCTGAACTTTTAAGAGGTTATTGTGCTCTCATTTCCCCCGTCTGGACTCCATATAGAGGCCCCCTCAGACCAAATAAACTGGGAAGCAAATATTAGTGGAGCGTAGGTCCGGTGGAGAGGGGCTTCCAGCCATGTCAATGGCATCAAATGACCACAGAGGATGTGACCTTTGACCTCAGTCTGTGTCCAATACTTTTAATGAATGAACCAGTCTGGAACACAGTCACCAAGCTGCCAATCCACGTGTCGTGAATTGGTTCACTTTCTTCAGGTCCTGAGAGGGATCAGCAAATGYAATGGGGGATGTATAGAACTACTGGTTTTCACATGAAATCCTTAGGTATCAGGAAATAGCATTTATGTAGCCATAGGCCCATGTATTTCTCTGAGGAAATTTAAAAAGTAAGTGTTTTTCACTACTAAACCAGGGCAGAATAATTGAAAAGCAGGAGCCATCTCTATACCATTTTCTCCCCACTGCCCACTCTGCCTTTGATTAGTAGAGACAGGACTCCTTCACAGAGACCAAACTTATGCTACTTTTTTTGTGACCCGTGGTTTAAACACTTTTCAATCCTCTGCACATGTGTGGTAGAATACAGTGGGGAGAACAAGTATTTGATACACTGCTGATTTTGCAGGTTTTCCTACTTACAAAGCATGTAGAGGTCTGTAATTTTTATCATAGGTACACTTCAACTGTGAGAGACGGAATCTAAAACAAAAATCCAGAAAATCACATTGTATGATTTTTAAGTAATTAATTTGCATTTTATTGCATGACATAAGTATTTGATCACCTACCAACCACTAAAATTCCGGCCTCACAGACCTGTTAGTTTTTCTTTAAGAAGCCCCCTGTTCTCCACTCATTACCTGTATTAACTGCACCTGTTTGAACTCGTTACCTGTATAAAAGACACCTGTCCACACACTCAATCAAACAGACTCCAACCTCTCCACAATGGCCAAGACCAGAGAGCTGTGTAAGGACATCAGGGTAAAATTGTAGACCTGCACAAGGCTGGATGGGCTACAGGACAATAGGCAAGCAGCGGCGGGAGAAGGCAACAACTGTTGGCGCAATTATTAGAAAATGGAAGAAGTTGAAGATGACAGTCAATCACCCTCGGTCTGGGGCTCCATGCAAGATCTCACCTCGTGGGGCATCAATGATCATGAGGAAGGTGAGGGATCAGCCAGAACTACACGGCAGGACCTGGTCAATGACCTGAAGAGAGCTGGGACCACAGTCTCAAAGAAAACCATTAGTAACACACTACGCCGTCATGGATTAAAATCCTGCAGCGCATGCAAGGTCCCCCTGCTCAAGCCAGCGCATGTCCAGCGCCGTCTGAAGTTTGCCAATGACCATCTGGATGATCCAGAGGAGGAATGGGAGAAGATCATGTGGTCTGATGAGACAAAAATAGAGCTTTTTGGTCTAAACTCCACTCGCCCTGTTTGGAGGAAGAAGAAGGATGAGTACAACCCCAAGAACACCATCCCAACCGTGAAGCATGGAGGTAGAAACATCATTCTCTGGGGATGCTTTTTGCAAAGGGACAGGACGACTGCACCGTATTGAGGGGAGGATGGATGGGGCCATGTATCGCGAGATCTGGCCAACAACCTCCTTCCCTCAGTAAAGAGATTGAAGATGGGTCGTGACTGGGTCTTCCAGCATGACAACGACCCGAAACATACCAGCCAGGGCAACTAAGGAGTGGCTCCGTAAGAAGCATCTCAAGGTCCTGGAGTGGCCTAGCTAGTCTCCAGACCTGAAACCCAATAGAAAATCTTTGGAGGGAGCTGAAAGTCCATATTGCCCAGCGACAGCCCCGAAACCTAAAGATCTGGAGAAGGTCTGTATGGAGGAGTGGGCCAAAAAACCCTGCTGCAGTGTGTGCAAACCTGGTCAAGAACTACAGGAAACGTATGATCTCTGTAATTGCAAACCAAGGTTTCTGACCAAATATGAAGTTCTGCTTTTCTGATGTATCAAATACTTATGTCATGCAATAAAATGCAAATTAATTACTTAAAAATCATACAATGTGATTTTCTGGATTTTTGTTTTAGATTCCGTCTCTCACAGTTGAAGTGTACCTATGATAAAAATTACAGACCTCTACATGCTTTGTAAGTAGTAAAACCTGCAAAATCGGCAGTGTATCAAATACTTGTTCTCCCCACTGTATATCAAAACGCTAAGGGAACTGTCAACCTGTGTCAGAATTAATCAATGTTGGTGAGACAACCCTAGACACACACGCTCAGGCAAACACACATACACACGCACACAGACAGGCACACAGGCATGCTCAAACGTTAATGGACTCGCACGTATCCACTTGCACCTGTATAAAATCCATCCAACTCCAGATCAAAACGTATTTTGTCATACAACCTAGACTTACCGCTAACGTACGACCAAACTCCCACACATGATTAAATCTAAGCTACTTTGGATGTCACCTCTGGTTTGGTATAAAATGTATTATTGACTTACAGTAAATAATTACACAAATATTCTAACCATTAAGGATTAAACACAACTTTTAGATGGTCTTTTATGGGAGATATGTCCATCCTCCATTTAGGCCATCTTCTCTATATAGAGGGTTGATGTCACTGGCCGTAGCCCTTGTAACGCCTTGGCATGAGTCTTGGTGAGCGAAGGGAGAGTGATATTCTTCAGAAGTGTTTACGACCACCCTACCTCCTCCTCCTGCACACCCCGGGTCTCTGATTACAGGGACCTCGGCATACATGCTTACTCCTTGCGCTTCAAAGCAGACGCACCATTCACACATTCACACAGTCTCCATGAGCAGAAAGAATAACAGCTCCAGCTGTTGCCATGTCATCAGAGGCAACTCCAGCAGCACCATGGGGTCACAGGTCAAATACAAACCCAGAAACCATTGTGTTTATCTGGATTGGCAGGATGGCTTAATTTCTTGGTTCAGAGAAGAAAGCTTTGCACCAGAGCTGGTCTGTCTTTCAGCTGGTCTGTCTTTCAGCTGGTCTGTCTTTCAGCAAATACTCATAATAGTACTCCGACAGCACTCATAATAACTACAGAACTGGTCATTCAATGTTATTTGGAACCACAAGGTGCCTTCTGCTGAACCACCAAGTTTATTTTACCTTATTGATTTATTATCAAATGTTCGACAGGTATATCACTTGGAAAACCATTACTATACTGTAAAATAGACACAGATAGCTATGTGCTGTATTAAAAATGATGGTTCTGCGTGTCATTATCTGTCCAGAGATCCCAGGGCAGCCTGTTTGTATGTTGGGTGCAGTGACAGACAGTATCGCTCCTGGGGAATCAAGAGGATAATCACAGGCTACATTAACTGATCAGAATGTCAATGATGTCAGGCCCTGCTGCATTTCACTGATCTATGATTGTCTCGGCCTCCTTGGAGTATGTTTACATAGGGCCCTTGATTTGAATAGGCCTTTCTGTTTTATTTTCAGACAAATGGGGTGGACGAATAGATACTGTAGAGTCAGAGAATTTCAGAGCTCCCCTAGATTGGTTTTCAAACCTCAAGAGGAAAATGTTCTTGCAATTCAATCTCCACACCGCTCGTATCAGTCCCTCAGGTGACGACACCGAAGTGTTATTTGCACTGCACACAGGGATCTTGAAATCACTATAAATAATATGACCAACTCTATTTCATGATATTAAGTTAAGGGCAAAAAGCAGCTGTACTGAATAAGTGGAAGTAGAAAAAGAATGCTTTGGACAGGCCTGAGACTGTTTTTCCACTGGCAAATAACATAAAAGCAATTGGATTACAACATTAAAGCCAATGGGTTCTCATGATTCAGTAATTTAACTATTCAATTATGCAGCCTTATAAAAGACTGTGGGGACTGAAGTAAGCAAATAGTAGGTCATTGTAAAATATGTTTAAGTGAAGGAAAGTGTCTGGGTGACACATGTAAACTGGTTGTAAGATGATGTCAGATTCTGATGGGTGGTTTAAGAAATGCAAGTTATGTTTTTGCGAGTATTTTATGGATGGATGAAATACATTTTCACTTGGATATGTCTTATGTGAGGCTGTCAATGGCATAATCTCCTCTTATGAGTTCTACATCCACTGTGGATTCTCCAGTAGGTCGTCAAGGCTGCTTAAGCATCTTGCTGGAGCGTTGATGTACAGGGCCAACTGTATAGAAGAGGCAGACAGAGACAGTGGCAACCTCTATTACAATGTCTGAAACTCATGAGCTCACCCAGCAGTGACCTCTCGAGTTAGCCAATCCAGTGATCCACCCACACAGATCAAGGTTTATCTCCAGTCTGGACAATACAGAGGAAGCATCTCAACGTATCACACTGTTTATCTGTCTGTTAGAGGTCTGTTAAATCATCTGACCTTTGACTGCTCCAGTAAACAGAGTTGTTGGGTTAGTTATGTCTGTACCTCCTGGAGCCCGAGAAGCTGCAGACTAGGCTCACAGTGAGACATGAATAAACGTAGTAGATCTTTTCTACTCCATTTAGCCTCAGTCATTGAAAGAGTGAGAAGACAGAGACCCACAGACACAGAGAGTGAGAACCACAGACACAGAGAGACCCACAGACACAGACAGAGACCCACAGACACAGAGAGAGAGAGACCCATAGACACAGAGAGAGACCCACAGACACAGAGAGAGAGACAGACACACAGAGAGAATACATTAGCTAAGCAGATGTTTGTGACAGAGAGAGACAGTCTGAAACAGATTGAGATTTAGGCAGGACATCCCTGAAACGGTTATAAATTAGCCTAAAATATTTGCATGTGACAATGTCTTATTGAGGCAATTTGGAGTACAAAGTAATACACCATAATATACAACAAAGGAAACAGGAATAGCACTTATCTATCAATTGCATTACCTGACATCACCAATACCCAACCCTTATCTTTAGTCCCTGTGTGTTGGTGTGCCAACACCTGGCCTCTATATCCAACTTAATGCCCTCCCCCACCACCACCCTCGTAGCCCACCACCCCCACAGGCGCCCTCATCTCATACCTAAACGAATTGGTCATTGATACAGATTGTGATTATCTGTGCCTGAGGGGTAATTATGTAGTGTGAGCCTCTCTAAATCAGGTTCTGGGAATGAGGCTATCAGTGTGTCAGCTCTCTGGGGATGAGGGGTGATGAGGGTGGGTCTGGGCCAGTGTGTATTATCTCCACTCTGGCCTTATCTCAGGAGCGTGAGCCTTGGGAGAAACAGCCACACCAGAGAGAAAACACCTAACAGCAAACATGCACACACGCCACAGGCATACTGACGCACACGAATGGACGGATAGACGGACTGACTGACAGGCATACTGATACACACATGAACGGACGAACGGACGGATAGACTGACTGACTGGCATACTGACACACACGAACGGACGAACGGATAGACGGACTGACTGACAGGCATACTGACACACACGAACGGACGAATGGATAGACGGACTGACTGACTGACAGGCATGCTTACGCACACAAAACGATTTAGTAATTGCATAATTGTGACGACTTCCGCCGAAGTCGGTCCCTCTCCTTGTTCGGGCGGCGTTCGGCGGTCGACGTCACCGGCCTTCTAGCCATCGCCGATCCACTTTTCATTTTCCATTTGTTTTGTCTTTGTTTTACACACCTGGTTTCAATCCCCCAATTACTTGTTCATTATTTAACCTTCTGTTCCCCCATGGTTTTTGTGAGTGATTGTTTGTATGTATACGGTCCGTTATTGTGGGCTAGTTTATTGTGTTGTATATATTTGTATTCTTGAGTAAAGAACTTTCATTACTCATATCTACTGTCCTGCGCCTGACTCCTCCACACCAGCTACACACAGGCCGATTACAATAATTTTACACTGTGGCTTGAAAGACCCACAAATTGTCTTTGTGACTGGTAACATTACCCCAAAAATAAACCCAAAACCAAGCTGAAATCTAGATTATTTTTATGTGAACTAGGTTCCAGACACTTAGCCCACAACTTGTCATGTTTCCTGTCACATGCATTTTACATGCTTTTTTTATTGAGTGCCTCAATTAGACATCCAACACATACTAAATGACTGGTGTGATGTCCAGCGACTGTATTCTGTATTGGTATGAGGGCACAAGCTGAGACCCAGATGCAGACACAGGAGTCATATGGTTTGAGTACAAGATGTTTATTAACAATCCAAAAGGGGTACGCAAGAGAATGGTCGTGGACAGGCAAAAGGTCAAAACCAGTTCAGAGATCCAGAGGTACAGAATGGCAGGCAGGCTCGAGGTCAGGGCAGGCAGAATGGTCAGACAGGCGGGAATGGAGTCCAGAAAATAGGCAAAGATCAAAACCGGGACAACTAGTAGAAGAGAATAGAAAAGTAGGAGCACGGGAAAAACCACACTGGTTGACTTGAATGTACAAGACAAACTGGCACAGAGAGACAGGAAACACAGGGATAAATACACCAGGGAAATTAAACCTGGAGGGGGAGGAGACAATCACAAGGACAGGTGAAACAGATCAGGGTGTGACAATTAGTGGTGGGGTGCTTTCATGACTGGGCGTTTTGACATCATAACATATGATAACAAACAGCTTGTGTGGACGCAAACGGAGGCCAGAACAGACCCAGCCAGCGCCACAAATCCTCATGTGTTAAACCGATGTGAGAGAGAGAGTTAGAAAACTACACCCACCCACTGCCCAAATCAACAGCATCAGATCAGGAGAAACCACTGCACACAAAAGAGGAAGAAATCATGAGTACTCTGATCTCTGTTGTTCAGCTACAAACGTATACTGTGTTGAATGAAAACATATGACAGATAATCAGGGACAAAGATTAATTACTAACAGTGAAAACAGAACAAAGAAGATGAACACTCAGTACCAACGCATGTACAGTGGGGCAAAAAAGTATTTAGTCAGCCACCAATTGTGCAAGTTCTCCCACTTAAAAAGATGAGAGAGGCCTGTAATTTTCATCATAGGTACACTTCAACTATGACAGACAAAATGAGAAAATAAATCCAGAAAATCACATTGTAGGATTTTTAATGAATTTATTTGCAAATTATGGTGGAAAATAAGTATTTGGTCACCTACAAACAAGCAAGATTTCTGGCTCTCACAGACTCAATCGCTCTTGCCAGTAGCCAGTAGGTATGGTGTTCTTTGAGGAATGTGTCGCTCACATCCCCTGCTTTAAGCCTCCATGTACAACAGCATGATTTTGTCCTCGCAGAACACCCTCTATATTGCTACGACGAGGAGTTGAGTTTTTTATTTAAAAATAAGAGCATTTGGATGATCCAGAAGAAGATTGGGAGATTGTCATATGGTCAGATGAAACCAAAATATAACTTTTTGGTAAAAACTCAACTCGTCGTGTTTGGAGGACAAAGAATGCTGGTTGCATCCAAAGAACACCATACCTACTGTGAAGCATGGGGTGGAGACATCATGCTTTGGGCTGTTTTTCTGCAAAGGGACCAGGACGACTGATCCGTGTAAAGTCGTGAGATTTTGAGTGAAAACCTCCTTCCTCAGCAAGGCATTGAAGATGAAACGTGGCTGGGTCTTTCAGCATGACAATGATCCAACACACACGCCCGGGCAACGAAGGAGTGGCTTCGTAAGAAGCATTTCAAGGTCTGGAGTGGCCTAGCAAGTCTCCAGATCTCAATCCATAGAAAATCTTGGAGGGACGTTGAAAGTCCGTGTTGCCCAGCAACAGCCCCAAAACATCACTGCTCTAGAGGAGATCTTGCATGGGAGGAATGGGCCAAAATACCAGCAACAGTGTGTGAAAACCTGTGAAGACTTACAGAAAAACGTTTGACCTCTGTCATTGCCAACAAGGGTATATAACAAAGTATTGAGATAAACTTTTGTTATTGACAAATACTTATTTTCCACATAATTTGAAAGTAAATTCATTA
>NC_036838.1:54392989-54409541 GCF_002910315.2 Salvelinus sp. IW2-2015
CCTGTAAACTTCTTTTTCTTTAAGAGGCCTCCTTCTTGTCCTCCACTCGTACCTGGTATTAAATGGGCACCCTGTTTGAAACTTGTTATCAGCTTATAAAAGACCCACCTCCACAAACCTCAAACCAGTCACACTCCAAACTCCACTAATGGCCAAGACCAAAAGAGCCTGTCAAACGACCACAGAACAAAATTGCTAGACCTGCACCAGGCTGGGAAGATGAATCTGAATAGGTAAGCAAAAAGAAAAAAAAACAGCTTGGTGAAGAAATACAACTGCTGATCTCTCTCTGCAAATCCTACAATGTGATTTTCTGGATTTTTTTTCTCATTTTGTCTGTCATAGTTGAAGTGTACCTATGATGAAAATTACAGGCCTCTCTCATCTTTTTAAGTGGGAGAACTTGCACAATTGGTGGCTGACTAAATACTTTTTTGTCCCACTGTACATACACTATAAAGAGCTCTAACGTTTCAGTGCCCATGGTAGAGTCATGAATCCTGCAGTGTAAATACCTTCAGAAGTGCCCTACTGGCCTTGCCTTTCAATGATTTTGTTGTATCCACTGTTCCATGCGCTATGTGTGTGTAGTGTTTGCTCTCCCATACAGCTCACGTACTACAGGGGGCCTGTCTGTCAGTCAGTCAGCAGCCTGCGTCCCAGTGCCCGCGTCAAAGAGCTGAGCTGGTGCTGTCGCTCTGAAGCTCCGCTCCCCTCGCACGGGAAGTACTGTGATAATTACTCAGTCAGGAGCGAGCGGCCTGGATTTAATTTAATTTCACATCCAATAACAATCCAGCAAGAAGTGGGCGATAAATCAAACACGACTCTGCTGCTCTCTCTCTCAGGCTCCCAGAGCTCCACAGGGACTCCTCTGTGTGGATTAGCAATGTGCACTCTGATTAGCACTGTATGACTGAATTTCTCATGTCTCTCTCTGAGACAAGAAAAAACATCGGGCAACTKATTTTCTCCCCCCATCTTTTTACCTCCCCAGTGCTCACTCTCTCCCTCTCTTTTTCTTCATATCTCACTCTCTCTCTCTCTACCCCCCTCTTCAGTTAACTGTTTTACTGTACAATCTCCTCATGTTGTTTGATCATCGCTGTTATCATCAACATCATATTAATTTGCTTTATCACTATCAATGTCATCGTCCTCTGTTAAATCACATTCATCTTTATCAACATTGCCAATGCAAAATACATAATTACAACCCCCAATGTCATCCGATCATAGGGCAGCGTGATGAGAACAGTAGATGCACCGACAACAATCAGAGCTGGGATCATTTCTGTTCACCACATGCTTATTTGTATAAACTCAAATACTGGTAAGACTGCTGTTCTCTAACAGCCTGCACACGCATATTCATGGCTGCTGAAAACCTCAATAACAGGACCGGGGCCCAATCTGAAGACATCACTCAGTAATCTCCTGGAATTGTTTTGGTGTGTCTGTTCAGTTTCACAGTCACGTATGTGCCTGACGACTTGCGTGTTGTGCAACGACGGCTCTGACAACCAAGATTTCCCACGACATAGTATCCATTCTTTAGATGTCTCTCTGTATTGAGTCCGGACGGGCTTGCCTCCCATTCCAGACTCCTAAGAGGGGGCATTCCAGAGACTTGGAGCTATGCTATTTATTTATTTCTCTCTCGCTCTCTCTCGCTCTCTCTCGCTCTCGCTCTCTCTCTCTCTCGCTCGCTCTCTCTCTCTCTCTCTCTCTCTCTCTCTCTCTCTCTCTCTCTCGTCTCAGGCAACAGTTGTTTAGGTTTAATGGTAACCCTGAGAACTGGCCAGCGTTATGGGAAGCTGTGTATAATGTCACTTGAAGTACATCCACTTGTCTTGTCACACAGACTTTGCATGTTGAACATGGGGAAGATGGAGGGAAATTGCCATCCAGAATGAATAGTAAGCATCCTGATTCCCACAGAATGGAGTCGAAAGTGAGCCACCGATCCATGTAGCCGGTGTCACAACTCTAGTGTGTTCCAAGCTGAACAAGGCTAGACTTGGGGATAACTATAGTCAAAATAATACATTTGAGTATTCATAAAAATTACAATGACCCCTAGACAGAAAAAGTACTTCCAAGTTATTGGAAAATACTGCCTCTGTGAGTTGAGGGCCAGTGACCAGTTTAATGTACAGGAACTGTGAAAGAGCTGGACGTTGTAGGCACATTTCAAGACAGTACCTCTATTCTACAGGTTGCTCTTATGGTTCAATTAAGACTCTCTGGTATATTTCTCTGAGATCACCATGACTTCACCAACCAGAACCTAACTGGGACATGACCCGGCCATGTTTATGAGTGAGAGCTGTGTTTAGTCTAGCATTCCCCTCATTTGGTAGAGTACAAATAAAAGCCATTCATGCCATTCAGTGGAGGGTTGGGTTTGTCACTGCTGGCCAAGCCAGTCACCAATTAACACATCAAACCTCATTCAGGATGACGTGTATAATTGGGCCTGTAGCCCGTCACCTTCCCTTACCTCCCCCCGCTACTACACACCACCTACACCAAACAAATACAACTGGCTGAGAATCAAACCCGAGTTGTCTGCAGAACTCGAGACCTGACTAGCTGAAACAAGTATTTTTCATTATGAGAGCTGTAGTTAGTTCAAACTGCCTCTGCTACACAAACACACCGGTGTGAGGGCCTCTGAGACCCTGATGCTCGATGACATTATAGTGGTGACAGAGTTCAGTCTATCCCACCAACCCTCCTGACTCAGCTAATCTCACAGAGTACACAGAGGGTGAGGCAGGGTAAGGTGACTGCTGAGTGAGCAAATGTAATCACTGACTCAAATTTGACCTGGCAAATATTAGACTCCCGTTCTAAAATTTTGAAGGTGAGATAGAGATGGAATTGTAGGTCGCAGTTCATGAAAAGACGATTGTATACAATGAATGAGCTCACTACATTTCGATGCCACCGGGACCAGGGGGCCACTGCCATGGATGAGGCTGGATGGATGAGAAGGCTGGATGAGAAGGAAGATAGGATGAGACCGTCTTTGGGTGGATGGACAGCTTGATATATTCCCCATTAGTAAATGGTTTTCCATGTTTAGGAATGCACTGCGCAACTTTGTAGCTGCCCTCTGTAGCTTGATTTTTGACTGCATGTAGATTTGTAAACACTTTGCTTTCATAGCTGGACACGACCCTGTTGATTCCTTCAGACTTGTCCGCCTCACCCTTGACACGGACATCCAAAATGGCACCGTACACTTGATGTTCGACGAACAACAGTTTTACAACAGAAAGCGCAAACAGAGCGGTCCTTCAGTAAAACAAATCCGTATTCCTTTGTCCAAGAGGCAATAAATGAGCTGACATCTGCCTTTTTTTCTTTGCTGATGAAATTTTGCGCCCTGAACTTGAATAAATAACAAAAGAAGGCTTGCTAGCTGCTAGCCATGTGAAAACAAGTCTCTCATCTTCAGTGCTGACTTGGTTTGGCAGGAGAGGCGAGGCTGGTTGTCTTGCGCTGAACTAATAATATGAAACTCCTGCAAAATCATGAAACCCCATTGGCTAATCAGGATTGACATACCTTGGGAACTACAACATTGCAGCGACCACCAACGGAATTTCGAAACCAATGCATGCAATTTCAATTATTTTCTCCAGTTTATAAAAACAAAAATGTGTGGCTTGCCATACCTTGGAGTGCCTTAGGTTGCCGACCCCTGGTCTATAGGAACTAACCATGATGAGACATCCCTAACAGCCATAGTCAAAACCAGCTTCCTATCCATCCTCCACACCATCTCTGAAGTCACAGTAGGGTGTTGTTGGACTCTCTTCATTTGATCTTGCTTTGTTATCACATTCTTCAAACAAAAGCAGCCAGACTCTCCTCCAAAACATCATCCAGCAAGCGAAGAGGCTGCCTTTTGGTCTGCTAGCGTTTTCCCTCCCTCTTGCACTCTCACCGCACGGAATACAGAATGTCGGCAGAACGTCCCTTTGTTGTTGCATAGAGGGGATAAGGGTATTTAAGTAAGATCTCCTCGATAGGATTCGGAGCTTGCCCACACATATCTAGACTCCATTTAATGCTAGTTAGGAGTCTCTCATGCTGAGAGTGTAGCTTATGCAGGGGGCTGACAGATCCAGCCACAGCAACTTACACTGGCACTGATGTGGTGAAAGTTTGTCCAAAGAAAACCACCATGGAATGGCAGCAAAGCGGTCTAAGCAATGATAGATAATCATGGCATGAATCTTGTTCTTTGTCATAATTAACTGTAATACCTTAGTGATAAATTGGTAAGTAGGTTGTATTGTGTAAATTATATGTGTGTTTGTATCTGTGTATCTGTGTATCTGTGTGTATGGGTGTATGGGTGTATCTGTCCCTTGCACTCTCTCATCATCCTCTGTCTCCCAGTCCCATAGTCTCATTGTCTTCCCATCCATCTACTGAGTCTTATTCCTGGAAGAGGAATCCAAGGCAGCAGACAGACAGGCAGGCAGACAGGCAGGAGGTAGACAGGCAGGAGGTAGATAGGCAGCAGGCAGGCTGACAGGCAGGCAGACAGGCAGGAGGTAGACAGGCAGGAGGTAGATAGGCAGCAGGCAGGCTGACAGGCAGGCAGACAGGCAATAAGACAGGCAAGCAGGCAGACAGGCAGGTGGGAAGGAAAGCAGACAGACAGGCAGGCAGGCAAGCTGGCAAACAGACAGACAGACAGACAGGCAGGCAAACTGGCAGACAGGCAGACTGTCAGACCAGCTCCTTCAGAGAGACAGCTCAGCGATGTTGCTGTTGGTAGCGTTATGGATAGGCCTTATCAGTGCCTGCTCTTGGTAAAGCTGACAGCTTGAAGAGGAGATCTCATCTGCCATGTTCTGTTTTGATTACCTCAGACTGTTATCAGACTGTTATCTGTGGAGGAGCTGGGTGCAGGCCAACCTTAGACCTACAGTCCAGAGGAGACACCACACACTAACTAATAGGCTATCATCATCATCATCTCCCCCTTGCTGTCACGTGTGACCCGCCTTGTCACAGACGTCCGGAGCTCCGACCGTGGATAGGTATAGCAGGCTCCCGTCTGTGAGTGCCGTGGTGTTTGAGTTTTAACATACGGGAAATAGGGACATTTTTTATTTGTCTTGGAAATATGCCCTCATTTGTTTCTTTGATGTTTACCGCTGTACCATTATTGTACACAATGTGATTCGTTTTGCACTAATCCTAATCCTGCTGTTCATCACTTTTTTGTTATAAATTGGCTTGCTCTGCCTGTCCTCATTGACATGCCTTTGCTTGGCTTTTGGCCAATACATTTATAAAATGTTAGAAATAATATGTTATTGTCAAATCTCTGCATCCCATTATGAGGAATGGATTAAATGTACCATTATTACCAACACCCCAGCAGGGATGTTAAATGTACCATTATTACCAACACCCCAGCAGGGATGTTAAATGTACCATTATTACCAAACACCCAGCAGGATGTTAAATGTACCAATATTACAACACCCCAGCAGGGATGTTAAATGTACCATTATATCAACCCCCCAGCAGGGATGTTAAATGTACCATTATTACCAACACCCCAGCAGGATGTTAAATGTACCATTATTACCAACACCCCAGCAGGGATGTAAATGTACCATTATTACCAACACCCAGCAGGGATGTTAAATGTACCATTATTACCAACACCCAGCAGGGATGTTAAATGCTACCACTTATTACCAACACCCCAGCAGGGTTGTCAGATTGGGAACCTAACAATAGTGCCCTGGCCTCACCAGCTGGTAAATACATACAGTGAGGGAAAAAAGTATTTGATCCCCTGCTGATTTTGTACGTTTGCCCACTGACAAAGAAATGATCAGTCTATAATTTTTATGGTAGGTTTATTTGAACAGTGAGAGACAGAATATCAACAAAAAAATCCAGAAAACGCATGTCAAAAATGTTATGAATTGATTTGCATTTTAATGAGGGGAATAAGTATTTGACCCCTCTGCAAAACATGACTTAGTACTTGGTGGCAAAACCCTTGTTGGCAATCACAGAGGTCAGATGTTCTGTAGTTGGCCACCAGGTTGCACACATCTCAGGAGGATTTTGTCCCACTCTCTTTGCAGATCTTCTTCAAGTCATTAAGGTTTCGAGGCTGACGTTTGGCAACTCGAACCTTCAGCTCCCTCCACAGATTTTCTATGGGATTAAGGTCTGGAGACTGGCTAGGCCACTCCAGGACCTTAATGTGCTTCTTTCTTGAGCCACTCCTTTGTTGCCTTGGCCGTGGTGTTGGGTCATTGTCATGCTGGAATACCATCCACGACCCATTTCAATACCCTGGCTGAGGGAAGGAGGTTTTCACCCAAGATTTGACGGTACATGGCCCGTCCATCGTCCCTTTGATGCGGTGAAGTTGTCCTGTCCCCTTAGCAGAAAACACCCCCAAAGCATAATGTTTCCACCTCCATGTTTGACGGTGGGATGGTTTCTTGGGGTCATAGCAGCATTCCTCCTCCTCCAAACACGGCAAGTTGGGTTGATGCAAAGAACTCCATTTGGTCTCATCTGACCACAACACGTTCACCCAGTTGTCCTCTGAATCATTCAGATGTTCATTGGCAAACTTCAGACGGGCATGTATATGTGCTTTCTTGAGCAGGGGGACCTTGCGGGCGCTGCAGGATTTCAGTCCTTCACGGCATAGTGTGTTACCAATTGTTTTCTTGATGACTATGGTCCCAGCTGCCTTGAGATCATTGACAAGATCCTCCTGTGTAGTTCTGGGCTGATTCCTCACCGTTCTCATGACATTGCAACTCCACGAGGTGAGATCTTGCATGGAGCCCCAGGCTGAGGGAGATTGACAGTTATTTTGTGTTTCTTCCATTTCGAATAATCACAGAAACTGTTGTCACCTTCTCACCAAGCTGCTTGGCGATGGTCTTGTAGCCCATTCCAGCCTTGTGTAGGTCTACAATCTTGTCCCTGACATCCTTGGAGAGCTCTTTGGTCTTGGCCATGGTGGAGAGTTTGGAATCTGATTGATTGATTGCTTCTGTGGACAGGTATCTTTATATACAGTAAGAAACTGAGATTAGGAGCACTCCCTTTAAGAGTGTGCTCCTAATCTCCGTTCGTTACCTGTATGAAAGACACCTGGGAGCCAGAAATCTTTTTGATTGAGAAGGGGTCAAATACTTATTTCCCTCATTAAAATGCAAATCAATTTATAACATTTTTGACATGCATTTTTCTGGATATTTTTGTTGTTATTCTGTCTCTCACTGTTCAAATAAACCTACCATTAAAATTATAGACTGATAATTTCTTTGTCAGTGGGCAAACGTACAAAATCAGCAGGGGATCAAATACTTTTTTCCCTCACTGTACACAGTACAGGGATAGTGGAATTATGTTATGTGTTTTTTTCCTATCTTTAGAACAGTATTTTCCGAAAGCTATGTTTAGGTAATAAATAGGATGCAACAAACAGACTAATTTAAATTGAGATAAGCCTTGGAAGCAAACAGACAGAGAGGGGGATTGTCACGTTCTGACCTTAGTTCCTTTTTTAGGTCTTTATTTTAGTTTGGTCAGGGCGTGAGTTGGGGTGGGCATTCTATGTTTTTTTTCTACGTTTTGTTCTGTACGTTATATTTCTATGTGTTTGGCCTAGTATGGTTCTCAAACAGAGGCAGGTGTCGATCGTTGTCTCTGATTGAGAATCATACTTAGGTAGCCTGTTTTCCCACTACGGGTTGTGGGTAGTTGTTTTCCGTTTTAGTGTTTMRACCATTCGGGACTGTTTCGGTTTTCATTTTGATTCTCTTGTTCTTTTTGTATTTTGTATTCATTCTCATTAAAAGTTATTATGGATACGTACCACGCTGCACATTGGTCCGACTTTTCCTACTCCTCCTCAGACGAAGAGGAGAATCATTACAGGGATACACAAGAACATGGAAAGGGCAACACTATAGTATTTTCAGATGACCAAAGTGGGTGGGCAGTGGGTACATTCTGCGAGGGGAAAGCCCTGATGGAGGGTAAGCCCACACAGAGACTGGCCACACCATGTATATAAACCACTGCAGTCTCACCTCCACATATAAACATATTAAAGCAATATTTACAGCTCCATCTGCGGTAGATTGCGGTGAAGCCCATTCATTTTTGATTAAAGCTTTTTATTGTATCAATCTAGCTATTACTTGTTATAAATGGTGTCTACAATAACAAAAAAAGCCTCTCAGATAAGCACTGTATATGTGATCTTATTTTAAGATAAAAGCATTAGTGGTTGTCATGAATACATCTTCCATGTGCTCTTTGTAACATAGATAGGATATTTGGACATAGATGAGTGGCTTAACTGGTAATAAAATACACCACATCATAAAACAGAATGAGCCAAATGGATGTTGTACTGTAGCACTAGTACAATGTTCCTCTGAGTGTTCCATCTCAATGAGGGGGGCCTAGGGTCATTTCTCAAAGCAGAGAGAGGGAGAGGATCATCCCACACTCTTAAGAGACCTCATCCATCTTTTGCTACCAGACACATACCTAATGGAGGGGTGTAAAGACAAGCTGCTCCAAAACACTCCACAGTGAGTTTTGTTCAGCATACTTTTATCATAGTGTGCAGTGGGTTGAGCGTTCCATCTTTGGTGCCTCATTTCTCTGATATTCAGAGAGATTGATGTCCTCTGCGTTGATCACCAGTCCCTAACAAAGTGCTTTATTTAGCCTTTGTGTCTTTTTCAAATGGCTCTGTCAGTGCAGTGAAGTGCTGCTGCTGTTTTGTTCCCTTTTAGTCGGTCACTGTGTATAACATACTATGGGGAGTCAATAACCAATCACATTTACCTGAAGAAAACTGAAATCACACCCAACTGGCCAACGGATGCTGAGCCCGCCCTCGAAAGCCCCACCTTCCTGGCTATAATACCTAGGCTCGTATCAATTTCCTAAATTCTTTGCTCTTCAGCTCGCCTGAAGGAAGAACTTGTCACGCAATTTACAAACTTTTCAAGCACATGAAGACTATACGATTTTGGCTCTGACTTAAGTGTGTGTTAGAGGGGAGAGAGTACTCATCCCCGTAGATGTTGTGAGTTTTGGGTGTTTGCAAAAAGCTACCTACTTTCTGCTCCGCTTGTGTAGTCATTGCTTCTTTCCTTGAGTAAGATGGCCAGTGGTAAGAATATGTTCAAAAAGGCTAACCAGCCGAGTTTAAACCTCCGACCGTGGCCTAGGGTATGTGATTTTGCAATAAAAATTAAAGATACTCACGAGCACTGTCCTGTTTGCCTGGGGTGGAAACACGCTCAGGAGACTTTAGCTCGGACCAGTTCGTGTGACCATCGTCTCTGGCTAGGCTCAACTTCCATTGGGTGTCGGGCTGACTTTGTGAGAAAGATTAGAGCTGCTGGCGAAGGGTCTTCCGGTGAAGCGACCTCGGGAATGGAGTTCTCTGAGGCTGTGAGAGAGCAGCAGCGCTGGTGGGAGTTGATTGGGGTGTCATCCCATTCTCTGGCAGTGTTCAGAGTCTGGATTACGGAGATGATATACTATCCCTGTTTGGCTATGGAGGGTTTTCAGAGTGTGAATCGGATGACAGTCTGGGGCAGCCTAAAGCCCCAGGCTTTGGATTTGTCGGGGAAGAGTATGCTACTTTGAGGAAGCTGTGTTGTAGGGTGGCAGATCACCTAGGGGTGGATTGGCCGTCTTTTCCCCCACTGTAGAGTTCCTCCAGGTTTGGGGGAAGGTATTTACCTCTTGTCCCTGCAGCGGTGAAGCATTGCTTACCCATGTTTAAAGATTTTTCCGGTGAGCTAAAGGCAACCTGGGATTCCCCTCATTTAGCCAGGTTGGTGCTATGGCAAGTTCATGAATGCAGAAGGTATGGAGGAGGTGGGGCTCATTTGCACACCGCCGTTGGATGGAAAGCTGGCAAATGACTTAGCTCCAAAGGCTAACAAGGGGGCTAATCCTAGCACGGTGCCTCCGAATAAATAGTGCCAGTTCTTGGTGGATCAGCTGAACAAAGTTTACCAGGCTGGGGGTGTGGTTGTTTGACTCGGGTATGGAGTCCTTACAGGCCCGGGTCGAGGAAAAACAAAAACAGGACGCAGCTCTACTGGTCCTTTTACTGAAAATCCTTTGTGTGGGTGGCTTGGCAGTTCCCAAGGCATAAAGGAAAGAGTTCAGGCCAGAGGCAGGTTGCCCCGGGCCAGGGGGTAGCTTTGAGGTCGATTTTTGAACGTCTTGGCAGCGGCGGACGTCTTGGCACAGATGCCGTGCTGGGTCAAAGGAGAGCAGGTGAAAGCTAATTCTTCCGTGAAGTGGGGGAAGGAGCAGACCTAGCAACCATAACTGGAAGCCGAGGGTGTGAGCATGTTCTCGGGGCTCTCCTCCTCAAGCATTTGCTGTGGCAACAGTGCCCCCAAGTGGCTAGGTCCATGGAGGCAAGTTACTGGTTGCCAACATCCCCGAACCCAGTGTGGGCTGGTTATCAGAATGGCGGTACAACAAAAGCCCATTGTTTCTACACAAGGCTCTGTCCCTTCAGGACATAGTTTTGGCATTGTGCTCCATCCAGTGGCGGGCAGGTATAGTTTCCCCATGGGTGAGGAGGACAGTGACGAGGGGGTATGGTCTGCAGTTCGCTATGCGTCATCCTCCTTTTCGTGGCGTGATTATGTCACTCGTCCCGAGGTCCTAGCGCCTGTCTTGAGAGAGAATATTTCCTCTCTCATTCAAAAGCAAGCTATTCAGGTGCGTCCCATCCTAGACTTGCATGTTTTAAACAAGCACCTCAACGTTTGCAAGTTCAAAATGCTCACACTTAGCTGGCTATTGCAGTCCGTGCGTCACAGTGATTGGTTCACATCCATAGACTTGAAGGATGTGTATTTTCATGTGGCTAAAGATCCTCCCCGCAGAAAGTTCTGGTCCTGCCTTTCGTGCTCTGCCTATCGCCCGCACCTTTTCTATAGTGGTGGTGGCGGCTTTGGCACCGGTGCGGTGCCAGGGGATCAGGGTATTGGCCTATTTGGAAGATTGGCTGGTCATAGCGGAGTTGAGGGAAGTGTTGGAGCCCCACACTGCCATGCTGGTTTCCCATATTCAGTCTCAGGGGTTCATAATAAATCACAAAAAAAATCACACCAAAAGTTGTTTGAATCTGGCTCAGCGCATTCAGTTTCTGGGTCTTGTTCTGGACTCGGTTCTGAATCATGTGTTTTTGTCCCAACGTAGGGTCGCATTCCGGGTCTGTCTAGCACGGTTCCTCTATGATAGCTGTGGTGCCTCTGGGACCCTTGTTGATGCATCTGTTTCAGCGCTGGGTGATTGCTACATGTCTGGACGCATCTCGCTACTGCCATTGGTTGCTCAAGGTATCCCCGTCGTGCCTAAGGTCGTTGACTCTTTGGCGGGACTGCTATTGCAAGGAGTTCTTATGGGCCGAGTAGTGTCCCGCATGGTGATCACAACAGACACATCCTTACTGGGATATGCAGCAAAGGGTGCAGCATATCAATTACCTAGAGCTACTGACTATTTGCTGGTGCCGAGGCATTTCCTTTTGATGTTGGAGGCCCAGCATGTGCTGGTAAGGTCCGACAACAGGATGGCGGTGGCCTACATAAACCTCTTGTCACAGGTTCCGTTTATTTGATTGTTGTTCCCTTGGGTTACCGGTGGAGGGCACCCTTGCCTTGTGTTCTAGTTTCCAGGTTACCCTAATTATTACTTATTGGTTTCACCTGGTTTTGATGACCTTCTCTGTTCACCTGGTTGCATTGCTATTTAGGTTCGTCTGTTGCTTGTATCTGTGCTTAGGTCTTATGTTCTGTTTAGTGCACCCTTGTGCTGTTGCCCGGTTTTTGTCAAGACTTTAAGTAAAGAGCTGAATTTACCTTTACCTCTGCTTGCTGTGTTTCTCTGCGACTGGGTTCGAGTTTGTACAAGCATCACTGTAACACCTGTCCTATCTCTATGGAGTGGAGACTGCACCCCCCAGTGGTTGTCCAGATATGGGACTGGTTTGGCAGGGCTGACGTAGATCTTCATGCATTGCTCGAAAACCCGCATTGTCATCTGTACTTCTTAATCAGGGATCGGAGCGCTCCGTTGGTAACGGATGCTTTGGTGTATCAGTGGCCTCGGACCCTGCTCTATGCGTTTTCTCCGGCGGACCTGATATATGCTATGTAGTGTGCATGTGCACATGTGTTCTGTTGTTTTGGACTTGTTTTGGTTCCTTGTATGAGTTCTGACATTTCAGGCTCATAAGGTAAGTATTGTTCTTGGAATCGTGGGGTCTATGGACTTGGGCTGCAGTGTCAGCTTGTCTGTGCGCATAGCCAAGTTGCAGCAGGTTCTGGTTCCCTATATGGGACTCTGACAGTTCAGGCTTCCCAGGTAAGTATTAGGGAAAAAGGTGGCTTCTGTAACCCCTTTTTGGAGCCAGTGGAACCTGTGTGTGCTTGGGCTAACAAGGGCCTCCTAGTTTGGTACCCTCCCGCTTGGGACGTGATTGTATGTCCCCTGAGTATGTTATACTGAGTGACCACCTGAAAAGGAACTTACAGTTATGAAAATAACTACCGCTCCCTGAAGGAGGGAACGAGGTATAACATATTTTGACCCTGCGTCGTCAGGGGATTTGGGCACGCCGAAGAGCGGTACAGAATTGAGTAAATGGATGCGCCCTGGTATTATAGCCAGGAAGGCGGGGCTTCCGAGGGCTCGCTCGGCATCCATTGGCCCGTTGGCCGTGATTTCAGTTTTCTTCCTGTGAATATCATTGGTCGTTGACTCCCCATAGTATGTTATACCTCGTTCACACCTTCAGGGAATAGTTATATTCATAACTGTATGTTCTCCTCTAGGACCCTCAAGAGGGACCGCTTGTGTTTAGGAACTCCTCTCATGCCACTGCCAGATGACGCCACTTGTCTTCCGCCACTGATGCGGGCACCAGGTCCATAATGAGACTGATTCAAAGAATCATTTAGGTGAAGAAAGATATGGGATTGATTGATTGCAAGAGGATCAAAAAATCAAGTATTTGTTGTTCTCTCCATCTGACTACTAACCAGGCTAAAAACAATGGCCTATCTTCACCCTCAATCTGGACTGATAAACCAGCCTGGCACTGGGTTGAGGGAGAGGGAAGACTGATAGGGAGAAGGAGAGGAAGGTGGAGGGAGCTGAGGAGATTAATGTGAGCCTCTACTCTGCGGCACACAATGGCAGATTGGGTAACATATGATTTACGGGAGGGACAGACTTTGGTGMTGTCCTCCTCTCTCTCTCTCTCTCATTCCAAGCACTCCAAGTCCAGGGAGTGGCCCTCTAAGGCGATCCTCTTTCTGCTTCACACACCACCCGGCCCGGCGGTGTCTGTGAAACCTGAGAGACCCTGGACAGGGACAAGCCCCATGAGGGAGGGCAGCAGGGGGACAGCTCCAGCTTCAGGGTGTTGCTGAGGGGGATAGTGTCTGATGCCTTCCCCTAGCAGTGAGGTGGGGGAACCATGTCTGGCCACAGGACTGTTGGAGAGATGAGAAGGGAAGAGGGAAGGCCACCCGACGTCTGTAAGAGGATCAGGTTTCCTCACAACTTGTTGCCCAATGCTAAATAAACTCTGGCATGCGGTGTCGACACCTGATCTGGACTAAAAGGGCCGCTGGAGTGGTTCTCTGCAGCAGCAGCAGTACCCATATCTTTTCCCTTGTTCTTTTAACCCTTCTCCCCTCACCCTCACCCAGTCCTCCTTGCCTGGCATGGTCTGGTCACCCTCCCTCCCTGGCCCCTCAGTGGCGCTCCACAAGTCTGTCTCTGTCTCTCTCTGGTGTTCCACAAGGCTGTCTCTCTCTCTCCCGTCATTGGTGTGCTAATGAGGTAGTGAGGGAGTGCCTGACTACGTCTCTTGGGGGCATAATGGGAGAGGGGTCAGAACAGGAGTTCCCTTTAGCCACTGTGACAGAGGGGACTGCCTCCCGCCTCCATTCCTCTCAATGTGAGCAGGTCTGTGACAGCTGTCCCTCTGCACTGTCAATCACTCTGAATTCCACACTGAAAGGGAAACGGCTTTGTGGTTCAAAACAAAACAGGGATTATATGGAATAGTAAACATAGAATGTGCCATTGAGACTAATGATGTGATAAGAAGGTACTTTTGGATGTAGGATGAACTTACTAAATTAAATTACATTTTATTGGTCGCGTACACATATTTGGGTGTAGCAAAATGCTTATGTTCCTAGCTCCAACAGTGCAACAATACAAAACAATACACGCAAATCTCCAAAATAAAAGTAAAAGAATGAACTAATATAGAAATATTAGAACGAGCATGTCAGAGTCCAGAATATAAATATATATGTGTATGATGGTGTGTTTAGACAGTATGGACAGTATATGAATAGAAAAGGTCTGTACAGCAGTAGTTGTATAGGATGATCCTTGACTAGAATACAGTGATTCTCAATATTATATATAAACAAGTGATCCTCAAGATTATATATAGTCAATTAATTAAGTCTTTTGACACACCTGTGCTTCAATCTAAGCAACATAATAAAAAAATCTCCATCAAAATCCATCAGTTTAACCTAGAGATATCATTTTTTTTGCATGAGCTGCATCTCAATCCACCGCATCCACCTATGTCAGTCTTCCACATCTACAGTGGGAGGTGACCGAGCTACAACGGTGTTTGTCAGACCTTGAGACATTGCGAAAATCGGTCTTCTCACAAAAATGCCTGTTGTGTCCGAACGGTTTGGGCTACAAACTACTATGACCACACCGTGGAAAGGGGAGACTCTCACGAACACAATGTTGCTCTACTACCCTTACAAGTGTCATGGGACTCGTCAGAAGGTAACCCATACACATGAATAGAAATATGGAGGTAGTTTTATGCCAACAGAATAATGGTTTAAATATGTGTCCAACATTTTTTTTTATTTCCTGAGCTTTCTTATATCTCCTAGATATAGGACAGACACTTCAAAACCTTATTCCTTATGATTTATTTTTGGACTGTATTTTTTTTATACCTGAAGGGGTCATTTGATTCGAAATCATAGCTAAATGATCCATGGTGTATGACCCTCTTAAAAGTATTCCATATGTTAGCTTAGTAGAACCCCTCCTCCCCCAACATCTTAGACTTTTAGAGGTTAAGAGAAGAATCTCTGAAGTCTCCTAACTGTGTTGCCTTTTCAGATTCCCAACAATGGTTTCACTGAAAACAAACATCACTTGGATGAACAGGAGCCGTTGTGACTTAAGTCATGGCTGCCTAGGCAGTACATCATAAGAGAATAACTCTCACATCAATTATTCAACCTTATTGAATGGAATAGGTTTATTCTGCTCTCCTTCTCACAACAGAAACCTGCAGTGCTGAGCTGGCCAGCAGCCTCTGAGAGGAGCCTTCAACAAGCAGCATGCAATAACGTTATCATCACAAAGACATAGAACCAATCAATACCACATACCCCTGTGAAGATCAAGCTAATGCACAGTCCTGGTTGAGGCTTGTTAGCCAAGAAAGAGTGATCTACTAGAGGACGGATAGAGTGAGGGAACAAGGGAGAGAAAAGAAAAATCGATGACCCCCTCCCCTCCCCTCCTCTCTCTCCCGGGCCTCATTCAAGCGTGTGAGACACCGGTAATGCCGACTGCTCTAACGGTAAAACTGGAAGGTTCCACAAATCAGCATGTCGCTGAGTTTATAAGGCAGAAAAAAGGGAGAAGGAAGGAAGGCTTAACAGTGTGTATTTATATTGAGTCCTCCTATGAAGATGTGTTCCAGCCCGTGCCAAAGCAGTATGCATTATTGGGTTGCATTAGGTTGCATTGGTGGTTTACATCGCTGGTTGAAAGAGTTCCCATCCAGATATGTGTAAGGCCCATTAGCTTTGAAATGCTTCTCTTTCCAGCAGAAAGAACCCTGGACTAAGCAGCTGCGGGACACCTTTCTTTGGACATAATCGTCAGTTCCAGAGATATAATAGACTATAGCATTATTTCATGCTAGCACGGTTTCTCATTGAAAATGTACAACTGTCTTGGCTGCTTTGCCCATGAGTGTTGCTTTTTTTATTAACACTCTACCCACATAAACAAATATTACAGTTTACTATAGGATTATGTAGTATACTGTAGAATACTATATTACACACTATAGTATCCCTCGATCGTGTGTAGTACTTCGTATAGAATTGTGTAGTATACTATAGAATATCTACAAAAAAACTGTGTATTAAATACTACAGAAATGTCAACAAAAAAACAGTGTATTAAATACTACAGAAATGTCAACAAAAACACTACCGTCCTTAGAAACACACAAAAAAATTGACTATAGTAAATACTATAGTATTTTATTTGCATATACCCTGCCCATTCCCCTCCCCCATAATCCAATTTGTGCCACCCGTAAGTAAGAAACCTACATGTCAAGTATAGGCCATACAGAATATTGTGTTCCCTATGATTATAGAAAAAAACTCTC
>NC_036838.1:54409546-54455897 GCF_002910315.2 Salvelinus sp. IW2-2015
CAGTCCTACCTACCTACAGATTAAGGAACAGTTGCTCTTTCATTATTTCTCCAGTAGGTTTCCTCAAGGAGAAAGCCCCCCACTTCTATGTCAAAGATAATAAAACAAAAACACTTCAGCAAATACTACAGTAATGTCACCAAAAACGCTACAGTAAATACTACAGTATACCATACTAGAGTCCGCAAAAACAGTAAAGTAAATACTACAGTATACCGTACTACAGTCCACAAAAACACTACAGTAAATACAAAAGTATACTATAGTCCGCAAAAACACTACAGTAAATACTATTGTATACTACAGTCCGCAAAAACATTACACTAATTACTATAGTATATACTACTACGTTTTAAAAACAGTATTTATAAAGTATACTGCCAGTAAAGTATGCAAAAACACGACAGTGAATACTATAGAATTCATAAAATTGTATACACCACAGTATTTTTTCATGTGGGTAGTGTCTCCACCTGCAGGATTTCACTTACCCTCATCAATCATTTCATCTACACTACCGGTATTTTTTACTATTTTCTACATTGTATAATAATAGTGAAGACATCAAAACTATGAAATAACACATATGGAATCATGTAGTAGCCAAAAATATATTTTCTATTTGAGATTCTTCAAATAACCACCCTTTGCCTTGATGACAGCTTTACACACTCTTGTCATTCTCTCAACCAGCTTCATGAGGTAGTCACCTGGAAGAAAAAAAAATACCAAGTCCAAATTATGGCAAGAACAGCTCAAATAAGCAAAGAGAAAAAACAGTCCATCATTACTTTAAGACATGAAGGTCAGTCAATCTGGAACATTTCAAAAACGTTGAACGTTTCTTTAAGTGCAGTCGCAAAAAACAGCAAGCGCTATGATGAAACTGGCTCTCATGAGGATCACCACAGGAATGGAAGGAATCTCCGCATGTGCATTTCCCACCGTAAAGCATGGAGGAGGAGGTGTTATGGTGTGGGGGTGTTTTTCTGGTGACACTGTCTGTGATTTATTTAGAATTCAAGGCACACTTAACTAGCATGGCTACCACAGCATTCTGCAGCGATACACCGTCCCATCTGGTTTGCACTTAGTGGGACTCATTTGTTTTTCAACAGAACAATGACCCAGCACATCTCCAGGCTGTGTAAGGGTTATTTTACCAAGAAGGAGAGTGGTGGACTGCTGCATCAGATGACCTGGCCTCCACAATCCCCTGACCTCAACCAAATTGAGATGGTTTGGGATGAGTGAGACCAAAGAGTAAAGGAAAAGCAGCCAACAAGTGCTCAGCAAATGTGGGAACTCCTTCAACACTGTTGGAAAAGCATTCCAGGTGAAGCTGGTTGAGAGAATGCCAAGACTGTGCAAAGCTGTCATCATGGCAAAGGCTGGCTATTTGAAGAATCTCACATTTTTTATGTTTAACAATTTGGTTACTACATGATGGTTATTTACTACATGGTTACTACTTGATTCCATATGTGTTATTTAATAGTTTTGATGTCTTCACTATTATTCTACAATGTAGAAAATAGTAAAAATAAAGAAAAACCCTTGAATGAGTAGTTGTTCTAAAACTTTTGACCGGCAGTGTACTTCCAACAGGCCAAAGACCCTGATTTTCAATTCTGCTGTTTTGACTGGGCTGGAGAAAAACCCTCCATTTTGATTTGAATAAGACAAATCCATTGAACAACAACACACATTGGGGTAAGTGTGTAACTGTGTCTGGGTCTAGTCTCTACCCCTCCTGCTGGCTGCTGGCTGTGTCTGCTGTCTCTGTGACCAACCAGCCATTTAGAGCCCAGGAGAGGAGAGGCACTTCAGAGGAGGATTAGGACCGGGCGCAGGGGGCCTTTAGCAATGAGAGATGGTTCTTTTTGTTTCACCACAGAAAGAAAGTGGGAAAACACCCCAGATTTCTCACAGAAGGCTGCAAAGAAGCATATAAAGAAGAGGAAAGATCAGCTCAGCCAGTAGTTAGGCCTTTCTTAGTCCTTACTGGACCTGTTGTTTTTAATAGGCTTTTTAACCCCCCTGTACTGGCTCTGTGAAAGCTCTTTTGGGGTGCGGACTCTTTGTGTTGATGGGTTGTAGGCTCTGTAGACTCTCACCATGCATCCAGTCAAGTGGTTGCATTATTAATGAACATTCAGAGTTTGGTATGGCTTCCTTATTGAGTCTGTTGATGCCCCATCATGGAAGCATAATGAAGGGGACAATGAATTAGTGTGCTGTCAACAACTGCCTGAGAAAGACACACATGTTGGGTTTTATTGAAAATGAAGACACAAGACCCATCTGTTGAAGGGTGATATGTTTTGATTTGGGACTGGCCCTAAGGAGTGGGCCCCAGAGCATTTCACACTGGATTAGTTTGGATTTCAGTTCTTGTCCTCTTTCAGAGCAGCAACATGATCTGAGGTTAAACCTAGGGTTTGCCTTTTCTCCTCTTTACATGACATGTTACTGCCCCCATTTCTGGTCTGGAGCATGGCTATTTACTCCTCAGCGATTAAGAAGCCAATTCAATGCATTTTTTAAGAGGCCAAAAACAGGAATGCCAGTCAGCCAGTTAGGTTTAGTGCTGTGATTAGAGTTCACTGTGAGTTATACTCAGGGAAAGTGTGCCACAGTGTTAGACTGTGGTTTCTGCACCGCAGTGTACAATTCCACATCTCAAAACCATCCACCCTTGATACACATGCAAGTCAGCAGGCATCAAATTCAAGCAAGTTGTCATACAATCCCCTCTACCTGCCAACCAAAAAGCTCTCAACAGTGTCTTGAATTTCATAATTAGTCAAAGTAATTATAAATATACTGAACAAAAACATGAGCGCAACATGCAGCAATTTCAAAGATTTTACTGAGTTACAGTTCATATAAGGAAATCAGTCAATTTAAATTAATTAAWTAGGCCCTAAGCTATGGATTTGACTGGTATTACAGATATGCATCTGTTGGTCACCTTTTTAAAAAAAGTAGGGGTGTGGATCAGAAAACCAATCAGTATCTGTTGTGACCACAATTTGCCTCATGCAGCTCGACATCTCCTTCACATAGAGTTGAGCAGGCTGTTGATTGTGGTCTGTGGAAGGTTGTCCCACTCCTCTTCAACGGCTGTGCAAAGTTGCTGGATATTGGCGGGAACTGGAACACTCTGTCAAACACGTCGTTCCAGCGCATCCCAAACATGCTCAATAGGTGACATGTCTGATAAGTATGCAGGCCATGGAAGAATTGGGACATTTTCAGCTTCCAGGAATTGTGTACAGATCCTTGCGACATGGGGCCATGCATTATCATGCTGAAACATGAGGTGATGGCGGCAGATGAATGGTACAACAATGGGCCTCAGGATCTCATCACATCATCTCATTTACTGTTTCAGCATGACAATGCCCCCGTGCGCAAAGCGAGGTCCATACAGAAATGGTTTGTCGAGATCGGTGTGGAAGAACTTGACAGGCCTACACAGAGCCCTGACCTCAAACATCAAACACCTTTGGGATGAATAGGAACGCCGACTGCGAGCCGGGCCTAATCGCCCAACATCAGTGCCCAATGCTCTTGTGGCTGAAGGAAGCAAGTCCCCGCAGCAATGTTCCAACATCTAGTGAAAGCCTTCCCAGTAGAGTGGAGGCTGTTATAGCAGCAAAGGGTGACCAACTCCATATTAACGCCCATGATTTTGGAAGGAGATGTTTGACTGCTACATGTAGTTAGTAGTGTGTTAAGTAGGCAGGTGAACGTGTGAAAGCTGTCAGGGATACCATCACCATGTGAAATCTGTCAGCCAACCACACCATGTAAAGATGTCAGCCTCCCATCACCATTTGAAATCTGTCAGCCTACCATCACCATGTAAAAGCTGTCAGCCTCCCATCACCATGTAAAAGCTGTCAGCCTACCATCACCATGTAAAAGCTGTCAGCCTCCCATCACCATGTGAAAGCTGTCAGCCTCCATCACCATGTAAAAGCTGTCAGCCTCCCATCACCATGTAAAAGCTGTCAGCCTACCATCACCATGTGAAAGCTGTCAGCTCCCATCACCATGTAAAGCTGTCAGCCTCCCATCACCATGTAAAAGCTGTCAGCCTCCCATCACCATGTGAAAGCTGTCAGCCTCACATCACCATGTAAAAGCTGTCAGCCTCCCATCACCATGTAAAAGCTGTCAGCCTACCATCACCATGTGAAAGCTGTCAGCCTCCCATCACCATGTGAAAGCTGTCAGCCTCCCATCACCATGTAAAAGATGTCAGCCTACCATCACCATGTGAAAGCTGTCAGCATACCATCACCATGTGAAAGCTGTCAGCCTACCATCACCATGTAAAGGCTGTCAGCCTACCATCACCATGTGAAAGCTGTCAGCTTACATCACCATGTGAAAGCTGTCAGCCTCCCATCACCATGTGAAAGCTGTATCAGGGGAAATCAGAACAGGAAATGTGTTTAGAGGAAAGTTGAGCTCATGAGCTTATCTTGAAGTCTGAACAGACACCTCATTACAAAGGTCCCATAGCATGTAGCACCTGGGAACCACACCAGGGAGACATTACCAGAAACCACTCAACTGGCCACTAAAATAAATATGTCAATATGTGTTTGCATTTCCCATTACCATGAAAATCACAATCAAAATGTCATTACCAGTACTAACTGTGTATTTGAAAGGACCAGTTGTGTCCTGGTTCCTTTATTGAAGACACAATCATTATAAGGCTATACATGTATCTATAATGTAGCTTGTCCTATCCTGTTCCCATATAGCTCAGTGACCATTCTGTATGAACTCAGTCCTGCAACACCTCATCAGGGTCACTGCAGCACCTTCACATTAGCCATGCCGCTCTATGTAATGGCCCTTTGGGACCGCTCCACCACGTACCAGCCCTGTCTCCCTGTCCTCTCTCCTGCATCCAGATGTTTCTAGTGCCAGCAAAGGTCTCAGTCTCAACTGTGGAGGATGAAAATGGCTTTGCCAGACTCTCCTCTCCTGTCGGTGCACTCAGCCAGGCCTCTCTGAATAGACTTGTGTTTTCTCTCTCTCTCGCCCAATGTGTTTAATTTCTGTGACCCCTGACCTGTGTGGAATGTCTGGAGACAGATCCAGATGTGCTGTGACTGTTACGTAAAAACAGCGATTTTGTGGTTTTCCAATTAAGATCCACTATTTCATGCATGCAAACATCCAACATACCTGCATGCAGCTATTTGGATTGTGCACTTCTTGAAGTAACCAGAGAAAAGACACAAAAATGTCAGCAGCTAACACAGCTGGGGAGCTGTTCGGTGCTCTGGTTGAGTGAGGTATGACGGATGCAGAGGGAAATGGTTACAGACACATTTCACACGGAAGGAACACAACACCCAATGGTCTGGCTCGGCATGCCTCTCTGCTTTCCCACTTTGTTCCTCAACCCTGTCTGAGAATTGATTTGATTCTGATTTGATTTATTAGGATCCCCATGGCAACAGCTAGTCTTACTGGGGTCCGACACATAACAAAAAATACATTACAGACAAAATACTTTACAATTTACATACATTTAAAAACATGAACATGTAGTTTGTGTGTGTGTGTGTGTGTGTGTGTGTGTGTGTGTTTGGTTTGTGTGGTGTTGTGTGTTGTGTGCATCTATCAGTTTACACATACAGTGGGGCAAAAAAGTATTTAGTCAGCCACCAATTGTTCAAGTTCTCCACTTAAAAAGATGAGAGAGCCTGTAATTTCATCATAGGTACACTTCAACTATGACAGACAAAATGAGAAAAAAAATCCAGAAAATCACATTGTAGGATTTTAATGAATTTATTTGCAAATATGGTGGAAAATAAGTATTTGGTCAATAACAAAAGTTTATCTCAATACTTTGTTAAACACCCTTTGTTGGCAATGACAGGTCAAACGTTTTCTGTAAGTCTTCACAAGGTTTTCACACACTGTTGCTGGTATTTTGGCCTATTCTCCATGCAGATCTCTCTAGACAGTGATGTTTGGGGCTGTCGCTGGCAACACGGACTTTCAACTCCTCCGAGAGATTTTCTATGGGTTGAGATCTGGAGACTGGCTAGGCACTCCAGGAGTGGAGTGGATCATTGTCGTTGCGGTGTGTTTGGGATCATTGTCATGCGAAGACACGCCACGTTTCATCTTCAATGCCTTGTATGAAGGAGGTTTTCACTCAAAATCTCACAATACATGCCCCATTCATTCTTCCTTTACATGGATCAGTCGTCCTGGTCCTTTGCAGAAAAGAGCCCCAAAGCTGATGTTTCCACCCATGCTTCACAGTAGGTATGGTGCTTTGGATGCAACTCAGCATTCTTTGTCCTCAAACACGAGGAGTTGGTTTTTACCAAAAAGTTCTATTTTGGTTTCATCTGACATATGACATTCTCCCAATTCTCTTCTGGACATCCAAATGCTCTCTAGCAAACTTTAGACGGGCCTGGACATGTACTGGCTTAAGCAGGGGACACATTTGGCACTGCAGGATTGGAGTCCCTGGCGGCGTAGTGTGTTTCTGATGGTAGGCTTTGTTACTTGATCCCAGCTCTCTGCAGGTCATTCATAGGTCCCCGTGTGGTTCTGGGATTTTTGCTCACCGTTCTTGTGATCATTTTGACCCACGGGTGAGATCTTGCGTGGAGCCCAGATCGAGGGAGATTATCAGTGGTCTTGTATGTCTTCCATTCCCTAATAATTGCTCCCACAGTTGATTTCTTCAAACCAAGCTGCTAACCTATTGCAGATTCAGTCTTCCCAGCCTGGTGCAGGTCTACAATTTGTTTCTGGTGTCTTTGGCAGCTCTTTGGTCTTGGCCATAGTGGAGTTTGGAGTGTGACTGTTTGAGGTTGTGACAGTTCTTTTATACTGATAACAAGTTCAAACAGGTGCCATTAATACAGGTAACGAGTGGAGGACAGAGGAGCCTCTTAAAGAAGAAGTTACAGGTCTGTGAGAACTTTTTTGCCCCACTGTACATGTCAGTACATACACACAACATGTAGGTCACATGGGGGAGAGGCGTTGTGCCGTGAGGTGTTGCTTTATTTGTTTTTTTAAACCATGTTTGCTGTTCACTTGCGGCTATATAAGATGGAAGGGAGTTCTATGCACTCATGGCTCTGTATAATACTGTATGTTTCCTTACATTTGTTCTGGACCTGCGGACTGTGAAAAGACCCCTGGTGGTATGTCTGGTAGGGTACGTGTGTGTGTCAGTGCTGTGTGTAAGCTGACTATGCAAACAATTTGGAATTTCCAACACATTAATGTTTCTTATAAAAACAAGAAGTCTTTCCTCAACTCTTAGCCAAGAGAGACTGACATTCATAGTATTAATATTAGCCCTCTGATTACAATGAAGAGCAAGACGTGCGGCTACTAGGTCTTTCTTTTTTTGCATGAGTTCCTTTGTCCATAACAGAAAATTATACCACCACCCCATTCCTTCTTCCATGCAACTTCATCTAAGGATGTAGAGTGAGTTTCCTGTAAACAGTATATGTTATATTCCTTTTCTTTTAGCCATGTAGAGACTGATCTTCTTTTTTTATCATCTGCTAAACCATTACAATTATAACTGGCTATACTTATTTCACCCCTTACCATAACTAGATACTATTCTGAGTCTAAATTGACCATAATTAGTGCTTGTAAAGTTACTGCCATCAGAGGTATTAAGACGGACAAAACTAGAGCCTTCAAATGTCTGATATTTAGAATTCAAGAAATAGGTTCTAGCAATATTTGTTTTATTCCCCTGCTTGTTTGCCTGTGAGCCAATGCCACAGATGTTAGAAAATTGAGACAAGATATTATGTGTGTAGTAAATATGAGTGGGTTGATGTGCATGATATTGGATGAGATTTAGTGAGAGTGTGTACGATGGCTGTATAAGAGTAAGACTATAATGTGTGATGTCCAAATAAATAATAACTCTTTGCATGGTTGAGAGTCTATGTGTGTAACATGTAGTGCGTATAGCCTTAATATTCATGATGATAATGGTAATCCATATCGTATCACCGTCATAGTTGCATCATAATTACCTTTAACATCACTGAAAAACACATCCCAGCATTTCCAGAGCAATTGATGTTTCACATGATCATGAAAGAGACCTAGCATTACTCTAGAGATGGCTTCACTACAGTACAAATGTATTCCGTACAATATGTTATTATTCCCCAATGCCCGTATTCTGATATCTTCCCCCTGTTTGTTGTAAACATATATAAACATGTAGACAAATACATAAAAAAGATAAACAAACAATAACCACATTAAATTATAAAACAGTTCTCGACAATAGAGAGAAAGGGAGAGAATAGAAGAGAGAAGAGAAGAGAAAAGAGAGAAAGAGAGAGTGAGACAAGAGAGTGATATCAGGTTTGTGTGTGTATGTATAAGTCTGTATGTGTAAGCGAGCATGTAATTGAGTACGTGTGTGTTCATATCCATTTCATAATGTTCAGATATTGTTACAYTTCCCATACTTTCTTTTTTTCGTAACCTGAAGTCCCTGTAGAATTTAGTACAGCCATGGTGTTATGGAGCTGTCTCGGAAAAGCTGTCCATCATAAAGAGTTTGTCCACAATGAGAAAGGCACACTTAACCTTCTCCCTTTGTTGCCTTTGTACCGGATACAGTCTCTTACAACATTCGTTTATCTCCCTTGGAAATTGGTCATTGAGACCGAATTTGGTCCCTTTAAGCTCCCTTCCCCTGCTTTTGATCAGCTCCTTTTGTTGGTAGTGTTCAAATTTTGCGATGATTGGTCGGGGACCCTTGGTCTTGTCGCTCCGAGCTCCAAGTCTGTGTACTCGGTGGAAAGCCACCTTGTTTACAGTCTCTATAGGAAGTTTCAAGGCGGGATGCATGAATTCTCTGATCGAGCCCTCTGGATTATTGGATGCGTCCTCAGGAATCCCAGAAAAAAAATATTTTCACGCATGCTACGACTTTGTATGTCTAGTAGCGACTCCTTCCTCACCCTGTCTTCCCTGAGTAGACAATCCATGTTGGAATCATGGATTTTTACCTTGGCTGTGAGTGCCTTGTTTTCTCCTCGGGAAGTGAGAATTTCACTCTGACTGACCTCCAAACTCCCCCTCAGCCCTGCTACCTCCTCACACAACTTTTCCAGTGTAGCATGGATTCCAGCCAGAGCACTAGGTCTTTCTTGACCATATGACTGGATAATAATCAAGATAAGATAAAACTAGAACCTGCAGGACTTGCTTTGTGGAGTGGGATGTCAAAAAAGTAGAGCATCTCTTTATTACGGACAGACCTCTCCGCATCTTTATAAACATTGAATCTATATGTTTTGACCATGACAGTTTACAATCTAAGGTAACACCAAGTAATTTAGTCTCCCCAACTTGTTCAACAGCATTCATTACCAAATTCAGCTGAGGTCTAGAACTTATTGAATGATTTGTATCAAATACAATGGTCTTAGTTTTGAAAATGTTCAGGACCAGTTTATTCTTGACCACACATTCCAAAACAGACAGCAAGTCTTTGTTAAGGGTTTTAGTGACTTCATTAGCTGTGGTTGCTGATGCGTATATGGTTGAATCAACAACATGGACACACATGCTTTGTTTAATGCCAGTGGTAGATCATTGGTAAAAAATAGAAAAGAGTAGAGGGCCTAGAGAGCTGCCCTGCGGTACACCACACTTTACATGTTTGACATTAAAGAAGCTTCCTTACAGAAAACCCTCTGAGTTCTATTAAATAGATAGCTCTGAATCCACGATAAGTCATAACACATACATTTTCTCAACAACAGGTTGTGGTCAATAACATCAAAGTCTGCACTGAAATCTAACAGTACAGCTCACATAATCTTATTATTATCAATTTATTTCACCAATCATCAGTCATTTGTGTCAGTGCAGTATATGTTGAGTGCCCTTCTCCATAAACATGCTGAAAGTCTGTTTTTCATTTGTTTACCAAGCATTGCATTTGGTCAAACACAATGTTTTGCAACATAAGAGCAGGCAGCAAGCTTATAGGTCTGCTGTTAGACTTTGGCTTCCCTCCAGGCCTGAAGACAAAGAGTTTCCTCTAGGCTCAGATTAAAGATATGACACATAGGAGTGGCTATAGGGTCAACTATCATTCTCAGTAGTCAATGTCAGGATGTTAGTCATTACTGATCGACAGCAATAATTTTTCCACTTTTCCCACACTAAATTTACAAAATTCAAACATACAATGCTTTTCTTTCATTTCTCTTTCAAAAAATTATATATGACTACGATGGCACACTTGTTTGTTGTTGGCATTTCCTGCCTAAGTTTGCCCACTTTGCCAATTAAATAATCATTCAAATAATTGGCAAAATCAAATGGTTTTGTGAAGAATAAGCCATCGGATTCAATAAATGATGGAAACAACAACAATAAACAGCAGGGATCTAGACAGCCACAAGCCAGGGACAATCTGTGGTCCCAGCCACAATGGCTAACCGCATTGCGGGCTGCGTTCAAGCCCTTAAGACAACCCAGCTAGCTGCTACGCCAAGCAGCTCCTCAGACCCGACCTTGGTTGGCAGGATCACTGGAAAGATAGTATCGGCCCCAGCAACTGATGCCAACCGCGTCACGGGATCCAAACTCAGAAGGTAGCAAGCTAGTACTTTTTCAAAAGACTTTCAAAACCTTCCAAAACAACAAACTGAGCACTCCCTCGTTCCGCGTTGAACCGGAAGTGATGTGTTATGCAGTGCGTAAATTACTGAGATAGGTCAATCATGGTCAGCCATGGTCATACTGTGAGGTTTGAACGTGATGGAAAACGCTCATCTGTGAGATAGTATCCATTAAAGCACTGATAGATAGACTGTGTCTATAAGCGTGTGAGTGTGTGAAAAAATGTGAAAAAATCAGGAAACCATAATATTATGCTGAGGGTTTTCTTAGTGTAAAATTGTGCGTTAAAATGTGAAATGATTCTGTGTCTGTGTCTGTGTGTGTTTAATTTATGGACACACACAATATCCCAACTTTTCACAGTATCAACATAAAAAAAAGGAAACACATGTTGTTGCTTCATGGATATCAGATAACATTGATAGATTACCATCTCTGACAGTAGGAGAGCTCCAGTAAACTGGGTGTCAGATTGTGTTTGTTTGTTGACAGGGATAGACGGAAACAACAAGCTGTCTGTGACGTTCTGATTAAATAATGGACAGTATTTATAGTTGGACTATTGCATGGGAGCAGTAGTGGTTGACATCCAGACCACCACAAGATTTAACCAATTTGGTGATCAGTCGTTACTCCTTTTTTAGTTGTTCAGTTTCTGTCATTATTTTGTTTTTTATATTATGTTTGTTGTGTAGTAAATATCTCAGCTTTTATTTTCATTGTTTTTTCATTGTTTTTCCCCTGTAAAACTCATTGCGTTGCATTCCATGTCTGAAGTGTGCGGTATAAATAAAGCATAATTTGGTTTGATTCTCCTTTGCCTTGACAAATCTGAATTGTCTCCAGCCAAGTTAGCTTCTAATGACTGTGGCCAATGTGCAGTGATTAGGAAGGTCCGCTGCTCTCCAAAGTTTTAGAGGCAAAGTAGTTGAGTCCTGTTGGGGTGGTAACTTAACTTATATCCAGCCATGTAACCGTGTAGATGTAGAGCTGCAGCCAGCGGCTGGCTTCTCATTAGCAGGCGTCCTGCTCCAGGGCTGTCTGGGGATCTGCCTGCAGGGTTTCAGTAACAAGCACAAGGACCTTTTCTAGGTCCTTAAACTCTCCTGCAGAGTGGAATATGGATGGTTCTGACAGGTCGTGCCCAGGGGGTCCTATTGGCCAGGCTGGCTTCGTTAGCGTGTCTAACCCTGTAGAGTAGACTAACTGCCTCCTGCATGCGCTGCTATGCCCTCAGGTCTGTTATGGACGAGAGGGGCTTTTGAACAAGCCTTGTGTCAGACACACTGTGAGAGCGCTAAGCAGGAGCAGCTTTGACACAGCTAGCAGAGTGGCAGACTGAGAGAGTCCCGCTGGGCTGCAGCTAAACTTGACTAAACTACAGGAAGTAAATGCCTTTGTTTCAAATAAAACTTTTTCCAGAATATGTTGTTCGTGACATGTYTGAAACACTTTTTTTTCCATTGTGGCTGGCAGAATGGGGGAAKAAACATCAAATTAATTCTGAAACGACAATCAGCCCCCTAAAAATCAATTTTTATACACAAGAATTGAAGTTGCATAACTGAAGGCCAAAAACAACATTGGGCAGTCTCTTGGAAAATGTCACACTGTGGGGGAAAAAAACACAATAGTTAAAAACACAATAGTGTCCCATGTCATAGGCCTATGTGCTATGTTAAAGAACACAGATGCCCGTGCTCCATCATGTTTCAAATATCCCAAAAGACTACAGTTTCGGTATGTAATGCGGGAAGTATTGGATGTTCTGAAACTAACTGATAGAAGCTGTGGAATTCGTCAACATCGAGGTGCACGTATGTTGGGCAACAGAGGCCTGGTCTGAATCAGAAAGGCTTTCAGAGTCTCGTGTCTCAAATTAAAAGATAGGAAAATCCTGACTGACTGGCAACAGACTGCTATCTCTCCACATCAAACTACAGCAAGGAAATTCCAGCTCTCTCTGAGAATTATTTGTCAACATTAGGCTTGTACGTGCCAGCCATATAGACTAACATCAACATCTGGGCGACCCATTGCATTGTGAGTAGCAGCCACATGGCATTAGGATCCACTCATCTGGATAAACTTAGGTGGAAGTAAGGAGGGAGGCCTTGGGTGCAGCCCGCTCACCTGGGTGTCACACTTTTGCCTTCTTCATTTCCTCCCTAGCGCGCCCCCTTGTCCTGTGTCAGACTCCTTCACGCCATCCCCCTTACCTCCCCTCCTGCTCCCCCTCCACTGGCGAGAGACCTGATGAGGTCCAGATGTGGTCCAGATGGGGCTCATTTCCGAGGCATGGCCCAGTGAGGAACCATGGACTCCAGGAGGGCTCCATCAAACTGCCATTGGTTCTGCTCACTCACATGTATCCGGTCAGGACAAGGGTCCCTACCTCATTAAGGGGTTGAACACAACAAATCTCCCTGGATACAGACACAGAGGAGAAGCACATCTTCCCAAATTTCAACCATAGCTCAATGTTATATTTACATAGAAATAGTAAATATTCAGGACATAAAGTACAAGTCAAAAGTTTGGAGACACCTACTCATTCAAGGGTTTTATTTATTTTTACTATTTTCTACATTGTAGAATAATAGTGAAGACATCAAAACTATGAAATAACATAACACATAAGGAATCATTTAGTAAACAAAAAAGTTTTAAACAAATCAAAATATATTTTAGATTTTAGATTCTTCAAAGTAGCCACCCTTGCCATGATGACAATTTTGAACACTCTTGACATTCTCTCAACCAGCTTCATGAGGAATGCTTTTCCAATAGTCTCGAAGGAGTTCCCACATATGCTGAGCACTTGTTTGCTGCTTTTCCTTTACTCTGAGGTCCAAGTCATCCCAAACCATCTCAATTGGGTTGAGGTCGGGTGATTGTGGAGGCCAGGTCATCTGATGTAGCACTCCATCACTTTCATTGGTCAAATAGCCCTTACACAGCAAATGATAGTCCCACTATGCGCAAACCAGATGGGATGGCATATCGCTGCAGAATGCTGTGGTAGCCATGCTGGTTAAGTGTGCCTTGAATTTTAAATAAATCACAGACAGTGTCACTKGCAAAGCACCCCCATACCATCACACCTCCATCTTCCGTTCACCTACTCTACATCTCACAAAGACACAGCGGTTGGAACCAAAAATCTCAGATTTGGACTCATCAGACCAAAGGACAGATTTCCACCGGTCTAATGTCCATTGCTCGTGTTTCTTGGCCCAAGCAAGTATCTTCTTATTGGTGTCCTTTAGTCGTGGCTTCTTTGCCCGCAGTCTCCTCTGAACAGTTGATGTTGATGTTCTAAGTTCCTCGGTGTACACATCACGGACAAACTGAATTGGTCCACCCACACAGACAGCGTTGTGAAGAAGGCGCAGGCAGGCGCCTCTTCACCTCAGGAGGCTGAAGAAATTCGGCTTGTCACCAAAAGCACTCACAAACTTCTACAGATGCACAATCGAGAGCATCCTGTCGGGCTGTATCACCCCTGGTACGGCAACTGCCCGCCCACAACCGTAAGGCTCTCCAGAGGGTAGTGAGGTCTGCAGAACGCATCACCAGGGCGAAACTACCTGCCCTCCAGGACACCTACACCACCCGATGTCACAGGAAGGCCATAAGATCATCAAGGACAACAACCACCCAAGCCACTGCCTGTTTACCCCGCTATCATCCAGAAGGCGAGGTCAGTACAGGTGCATCAAAGCAGGGACCGAGAGACTGAAAAACAGCTTCTATCTCAAGCCATCAGACTGTTAACAGCCACCACTAACATTTAGCGGCCGCTGCCAACATACTGACTCAACTCCAGCCACTTTAAAAATGGGAATTGATGAAATTATGTAAAAATGTACCACTAGCCACTTAAACAATGCCACTAATATAATGTTTACATACCCTACATTACCCATCTCATATGTATATACTTGACTCTATATCATCTACTGCATCTTGCCATCTTTATGTAACATGTACCACTAGCCACTTTAAACTATGCCACTTATGTTTACATACCCTACAGTACTCATCTCATATGTAATATACCGTACTCTATACCAACTACTGCATCTGCCATGCCTTCTGTACCACCACTCATTCATATATCTTTATGTACATATTCTTTATCCCTTACACTTGTGTGTGTGTGTAAGGTAGTAGTTGTGGAATTGTTAGGTTAGATTACTGTTGGTTATTACTGCATTGTCGGAACTAGAAGCACAAGCATTTCGCTACACCGCATTAACATCTGCTAACCATGTGTATGTGACTATAAAAATATTGAATTGATTTGATTTGATTTGATTCTGACTTTGAATTTCGAGATGTGTTTTTTACTTGAACTCTGTGAAGCATATATTTGGGCTGTAATCTGAAGTGCAGTTAACTCTAATGAACTTATCTGCTGCAGCAGAGGTAACTGGGTCTTCCTTTCCTGTGGCAGTCCTCTTGAGAGCCAGTTTTATGGTTTTTGTGACTGCACTTGAAGAAACTTTCAAAGTTCTTGAAATTTTCCAGATTGACTGACCTTCATGTCTTAGAGTAATGATGGAATGTCATTTCTCTTTGCTTATTTGAGCTGTTCTTGCAATAATAATGGACTTGGTCTTTTACCAAATCTTCTGTATACCACCCCTACCTTGTCACAACACAATTAATTGGCTCAAATGCATTAAGAAGGAAAGAAATTCCACAAATGAACATTTAACAAGGCACACCTGTTAATTGAAATGCATTCCATGTGACTACCTCATGAAGCTGGTTGAGAGAATGCAAAGAATGTGCAAAGCTGTCATCAAGGTAACGGGTGGCTACTAACACTTTTTTGTGACTACTTTGAAGAATCTTAAATATAAAATATATTTTTTATTTGTTTAACACTTGGTTACTACATGATTCCACATGTGTTATTTCATAGTTGTCATGTCTTCACTATTATTCTACAATGCAGAAAAATAGTAAAAATAAAGAAAAACCCTTAAATTAGTTGGTGTGTCCAAACTTTTGCCTGGTACTGTATATGGTTGCTTGCTGTGGAAGGCTATAGCGATGCTAACATAGCCATGCGCTGCATTTATCAGGACAACCTCACAAGCAGCCAACCTTCCCTCAAGCAGACTAGATGAGAATTCCTTTCACAGACGCCCATACTTATCCAATCATAGGGCAGTGAGGGTGTTCCACCACAATAAACTGGTAGAGAGAGAGAGAGAGGGATACCTAGTTGGCTATTTTGGTCCTTTTCTGAGGAACTCATCTGGTCAACCAAACGTAGATCACAAATCTAATAATGTCTCTATGGCATGTGTTCTGAACAACTTACTGTAATGATGTAAACCGACTGCATAGTTCTGTGAAGTGGGGCACGAGCTTTCCGTTGTATTGCACTAGTCAGTGACTGACAGTGAGTGGATGGCAGCTGGGTCCAAAGAGGGCAGCTATATTTAGGTCATATTAGCGCCTATGACACGACATATGACGACAAATGACATGATGTCAGCTCACGCATACACATCTGGGGTCCACATGTGACATTTGGAGGATGGGGGGGTTGGGTGACCGGTTGGTTTCAGAGTGTTACTGTCACGGTTGTGTTCAGACCGTGTGAACACTGAACTGAGGCATGCTGTAGTCCAGGAAAGTAGTGCCCTGGGAGACCTCACAATGGCAACAACACAGCTGCAGACAGTTATCAGATGTTGATCAGTGGTTGGACAGATTTGATGTTTTGAAGAATGTTGGAGATGAATCGTGTGGTGTAGTGAAACACTCTCTGAGAGTGAGGGAGGAGAGAAGAGGAGGAGGTGCGTAGTGTTGTTTGGCAGGAAGATAACCTAGAGCTGCACTCATGGTGTCCTCTCAGTCTCCCAGAGGATCTCCAGCTAGTCACATGGTGTCCTCTCAGTATCCAAGAGGATCTCCAACTAGTCTCATGGTGTCCTCTCAGTCTCCAAGAGGATCTCCAACTAGTCACATGGTGTCCTCTCAGTCTCCAAGAGGATCTCCAACTAGTCTCATGGTGTCCTCTCAGTCTCCAGTCTCCAAAAGGATCTCCAACTAAGTCTCATGGTGTTACCTCTCAGGCTCCCAGAGGATCTCCAGCTAGTCACATGGTGTCCTCTCAGTCTCCAAGAGGATCTCCAACTAGTCTCATGGTGTCCTCTCAGTCTCCCAGGGGATCTCCAGCTAGTCTCATGGTGTCCTCTGTCTCCCAGAGGAGAAAAGAAAGTAATAACATAATGACGGAGCCATCAGGATAACAACAATCCCCACTGAGAATCATGTGACCTGATCATTTGAAGAAAGGAACGAAAACAAAAGGTACAATTTAAGAATAAATCGAATTAGGGACAGATCTAAATTTTCTCGGGGGAATTGGCTGGTCCAACTCAAGGTGTCATAAAAAACTGCACCCCCCTCCCCAATGTAAAACAATATCTTCACATGACCCTCCCCTTGTACAGTAAAATACATGGAACACCTTCCCCCCCCATAAAGCTAACTCTAAATAATGTTTACAACCACAAATAACAATAACCGCAGTGACCCTGTGTTTAGAAACGTGGATATCGACTTTGCCACTTTGCATGCTTTAGTGCACAGTCGATGCCATGCAGGGCTACGGGCCAGAAGGTTGGGGGTTTGCTGACCACCACAGACAAGCTCACTCTCCCTGCCTGTTTCATTACACTATGATCAGAGCTGGCTGCAGACAATGATCAGGTAGGGGGAAATCAGATTTTCAACATTTTGATCCCATATTTATAATTCTAGAAAATATATGCAACAAATTATCCACCAACAGTTTTCTGTACCAATACCAATATGTAGCCTATATAAAGAAAGAGACGCGTAGGCCTAACCCCAGAGAGATATAGAGAGAGAGATATGCAGTGCCATGCTACGACACCGACATGCGTTTCTTTATGCCAGATGGCTACAGCGTCTGCTATACAGATACAGACGTACGAAAGGAGGCTAATATGTACATTTGTTATCAGATCATCTTGCATAAAGATAAGCATTATATTGTTAGATTACAGGAGTAACTCTGGTAGGCCTGAAACAGTCTTCCTCACCTCAAATTCAACTGTCGGAGTCAGCTGGAATGACGGGGCGCACTGCTTTCATATCATAGGCCTGCAGTAGCAAAAGCTTAATGATAGAAACACCATACCAAACCTTCACAAACGTTTCTATACATTATTAGGGTAATATCAAAAGTAAATCAAGCCATTGTTTATAGGGAAAATATGAGCAGAAGAGCAAATGTCAACCAGGGAAAAATTGCACTACCCTCCCCTGTGCCCAATAAAAAAACACTCAACTCTCCCCTGTTTTTGACAAAACCTCCTCCCATGTAAATTTCGATATGTCCCTTAGTTCCTTTTATTAAATAAACAGTTAAGAAGAATCCAAATTTTTTGGGGGGCTTTAGCTGAATTTTTACATTTACATTTAAGTCATTTAGCAGACGCTCTTATCCAGAGCGACTTACAAACTGAATCCCACTTTGTCTGACCGCCTTATAGCAGATATCGGGGTAATGACCTCCTTACAGTAGATATCGGGGTAAAGGGTTTATCTATCAAAGTACATTAAAGTAACACATTGACCCATATTCCTGAGCAGCTGACATGATTTAGGTGTGAAGTTCAATGTTGTGGAAATAGAAGCCCATTCGTGGGTGAATACAGTATCCACCTCACTTCCCTGGAATTCAATAGAGCCCCATGTTTTGGGCTGAGGTCCTGTCTGCTCCATAGCACCCTCAGGAAGTGCACATACACCGAGGTCTCACTTTCTGCGTGTGGTGTTTATTAAACTTTACAGGAAATAACCGAGGATCCCATTTTCCTTAGGAACAGGGCAGAGGGTGAGAAATAATTAAAACCCGTCTAGGGACCCATGTGAGATCCATGGCTCAGGACTCAGTATCCTGGGAGAACCAAGAGCGGAGCAGCGCCTATGCATCAGGTCCACGGAACTGGGTTAGTTAGGCACCTTGTCTGATGGATCAGAGGGACAGAAATATGGCTTGCTGTTCACTATTCCACTGTCTTGTCTTCATTATCTCTCTCCAGTCTATGTCTCTCAGCTGCATAATCTGTCCTCTGTAAAGTCCCATCAGGGAGAGACGGGTAGAGATCGAGTGTTGCTAAGGAAAGTTGTTTGGCCAAACATAGATATTATAAGTCAGCTAGAACGTTTGACTATGCAGCTATCAAGGCAATTTTCATTTCATTTAGGAAAGATGTACCAAGATTGCAAGTGATGGCACAAAATCACACAAATGTAGAATTATGATATATAACATTGACGGACGGTTTCCCAGACTCAGATCAAACCTATCCCTAGACTAAAAGGCACATTCAATGAAGAATCTCCATTGAGCATACTTTTTTGGTCCAGGAGTATACTGGGTCTGGGAAACTATCCCCCAGAGAATCCACATATGGAGTACATTCTGGCTACTACTCATGCGATACAATGACTAGAGAGCAGATAGATTATGAAAATAGACCAGCATCTCTATGGGAACCAGAAGACTATGTAAAAAAATCCTATGATGAATCATCACATGTTAGGGATGGACCGAAATGTACAGAATGGTTACCTGGAGGAAAATGGGGGAGTGTCATGCTTTTTCAATTTCAGTCAAGGGGAGGGTTTATTATATTTTTTGATCTAGTCCAGGGGAGGGTCATGTAATTTGTAATTGATGAAATTGTACTATTTCTCAGGGTTTTAAAATGAGTTGCCTGTAAGGCTATATATCAATGTGTGCCCGATGCCGCCCCTCATCTCTGATTCTCCACTGGGCGTGCAATATCAAGTGCGTCTATAGGCTATTTAGTGTGGTCTCAATCAAATGTTCTATAGGCTACGAAGTGCAAGTTATACAGTACTTCTAAGACATATATTTTTTTCTTTGTATCTGCTGGGATGGCGTAAATAAAACTAGGCTGCATTACACATTGCAATGGATATTCCAGCCCCGGCCTGCTCTGCTCTTGCTCATCTACCACTTTGCTAACGCTTTACTTGACACCCAGTGTCATAACCTGTCATAATATGGTCATAACTCTGTCATGACCTATATATTTACACCTGTTGTGACATATATTGCTTTCTTTTATGGCTAGGTATGACACCTACATACAGTGGGGAGAACAAGTATTTGATACACTGCCGATTTTGCAGGTTTTCCTACTTAAAAAGCATGTAGAGGTCTGTAATTTTTATCATAGGTACACTTCAACTGTGAGAGACAGAATCTAAAACAAAAATCCAGAAAATCACATTGTATGATTTTTAAGTAATTAATTTGCATTTTATTGCATGACATAAGTATTTGAACACCTACCAACCAGTAAGAATTCCGGCTCTCACAGACCTGTTAGTTTTTCTTTAAGGAAGCCCTCCTGTTCTCCACTCATTACCTGTATTAACTGCACCTGTTTGAACTCGTTACCTGTATAAAAGACACCTGTCCACACACTCAATCAAACAGACTCCAACCTCTCCACAATGGCCAAGACCAGAGAGCTGTGTAAGGACATCAGGGATAAAATTGTAGACCTGCACAAGGCTGGGATGGGCTACAGGACAATAGGCACGCAGTTTGGTGAGAAGGCAACAACTGTTGGCGCAATTATTAGAAAATGGAGAAGAAGTTCAAGATGACGGTCAATCACCCTCGGTCTGGGGCTCCATGCAAGATCTCACTCGTGGGGCATCAATGATCATGAGGAAGGTGAGGAGTCAGCCCAGAACTACGGCAGGCACTCTGTCATGACCTGAAGAGAGCTGGGACCACAGTCTCAAAGAAAAACATTAGTAACACACTACACCGTCATGGATTAAAATCCTTATAAACTTGGATTAGCTAACACAACGTGCCATTAGAACACAGGAGTGATGGTTGGTGATAATGGGCCTCTGTACGCCTATGTAGATATTCCCATAAAAAATCTGCCGTTTCCAGCTACAACAGTCATTAACAACAGTCATTTCTGCTCAATTTTATATTACTTTAATGGACAAAATGTTTTATTTTCTTTCAAAAACAAGGACATTTCTAAGTGACCCCAAACTTTTGAACAGTAGTGTGCATTAAAAACATTAACATGTAGTGTGTGTGTGTGTGTGTGTGTGTGTGTGTGTGTGTGTGTGTGGTGGTGTGTGTGTGTTGTGTGGTGTGTGTGTGTGTGTGTGTGTGTGTGTGTGTGTGTGTGTGTGTTTGTGTGTGTGCATCTATCAGTTACACATGAATGTCAGTACATACACACAACAAGTAGGTCACATGGGGGAGAGGCATTGTGCTGTGAGGTGTTGCTTTATTTGTTTTTTTGAAACCGGTTTGCTTTGCACTTGCGGCTATATAAGTTGGAAAGGAGTTCCATGCACTCGTGGCTCTATATAATACTATATGTTTTCTTGAATTTGTTTTGGACCTGGTACTGTGAAAAGATCCCTGGTGGCATGTCTGGTGGGGTAAGTGTGTGTGTCACTGCTGTGTGTAAGTTGACTATGCAAATTTCCAAAACATTAATGTGTCTTATAAAAACAATAAGTGACGCAGTCAGTCTTTCCTCAACCCTCAGCCAAGAGAGACTGGCATGTATAGTATTAATATTAGGCCTCTGATTACAATGAAGAGCAAGACGTGCCGATCTGTTCTGGACCAGCTGCAGCTTTTCTAGGATTTCTTTGCAGCACTTGACCATATGACTGAACAATAACCAAGATAAGATCAAACTAGAGCCTGCATGACTTGCTTTGTGGAGTGTGGTGTCAAAAAAGTAGAGCATCTCTTTATTACAGACAGACCACTCCCCATATTTACAACCATTGAATCTATATGTTTTGACCATGACAGTTTACAATCTAAGGTAACACCAAGTAATTTAGTCACCTCAACTTGTTCAACAGCCACAACATTCATTACCAGATTCAGCTGAGGTCTAGAATTTAGGGAATGATTAGTACCAAATATCATTCTCTTAGTTTTAGAGATGTTCAGGACCAGTTTATTACTGGCTTCCCATTCCAAAACAGACAGAAACTCTTTGTTAATGGTTTCATGACTTCATGCAATCTGGTTTCAAAGCTGGTCATGGGTGCACTTCAGCCACGCTCAAGGTCCTAAACGATATCTTAACCGCCATCGATAAGAAACAATACTGTGCAGCCGTATTCATTGACCTGGCCAAGGCTTTCGACTCTGTCAATCACCACATCCTCATCGGCAGACTCGATAGCCTTGGTTTCTCAAATGATTGCCTCGCCTGGTTCACCAACTACTTCTCTGATAGAGTTCAGTGTGTCAAATCGGAGGCCCTGTTGTCCGGGCCTCTGGCAGTCTCTATGGGGGTGCCACAGGGTTCAATTCTTGGGCCGACTCTCTTCTCTGTATACATCAATGATGTCGCTCTTGCTGCTGGTGAGTGTCTGATCCACCTCTACGCAGACGACACCATTCTGTATACTTCTGGCCCTTCTTTGGACACTGTGTTAACAACCCTCCAGATGAGCTTCAATGCCATACAACTCTCCTTCCGTGGCCTCCAACTGCTCTTAAATACAAGTAAAACTAAATGCATGCCCTTCAACCAATCGCTGCCTGCACCTGCCCGCCRGTCCAGCATCACTACTCTGGACGGTTCTGACTTAGAATAAGTGGACAACTACAAATACCTAGGTGTCTGGTTAGACTGTAAACTCTCCTTCCAGACTCACATCAAACATATCCAATCCAAAGTTAAAGTTGGCTTCCTATTTCGCAACAAAGCATCCTTCACTCATGCTGCCAAACTTACCCTCGTAAAACTGACTATCCTACCGATCCTCGACTTCGGCGATGTCATTTACAAAATAGCCGCCAACACCCTACTCAATAAATTGGATGCAGTCTATCACAGTGCCATCCGTTTTGTCACCAAAGCCCCATATACTACTCACCACTATGACCTGTACGCTCTCGTTGGCTGGCCCTCGCTTCATACTCGTCGCCAAACCCACTTGCTCCAGGTCATCTACATGACCCTGCTAGGTAAAGTCCCCCCTTATCTCAGCTCGCAGGTCACCATAGCAACACCCACCTGTAGCACGCGCTCCAGCAGGTATATCTCTCTGGTCACCCCCAAAACCAATTCCTCCTTTGGAGGTTGGCCTCTCCTTCCAGTTCTCTGCCGCCAATGACTGGAACGAACTACAAAAATCTCTGAAACTGGAAACACTTATCTCCCTGACTAGCTTTAAGCACCAGCTGTCAGAGCAGCTCACAGATTACTGCACTTGTACATAGCCCATCTATAATTTAGCCCAAACAACTACCTCATCCCTTACTGTATTTATTTATTTAGCTCCTTTGCACCCCATTACTTATATTTCTACTTTGCACATTCTTCCACTGCCAATCTACCATTCCAGTGTTTTACTTGCTATATTGTATTTACTTCGCCACCATGGCCTTTTTTTGCCTTTACCTCCCTTATCTCACCTCATTTGCTCACATTGTATATAGACTTATTTTCTACTGTATTATTGACTGTACATTTGTTTTACTCCATGTGTAACTCTGTGTTGTTGTATGTGTCGAACTGCTTTGCTTTATCTTGGCCAGGTCGCAATTGTAAATGAGAACGTGTTCTCAACTTGCCTACCTGGTTAAATAAAGGTGAAATAATAAAAATAATAAAAATATTTTAAAAATTAGCTGTGGTTGCTAATGTGTATATGGTTTAATCTTCAGCATACATGGACACACATACTTTGTTTAATGCCAGTGGCAGGTCATTGGTAAAAAATAAAAGAGAATTGTGGGCCTAGAGAGCTGCCCTGCGGTACACCACACATTACATGTTTGACATTAGAGAAGGTTCCATTACAGAAAACCCTCTGAGTTCTATTAGATAGATAGCTCTGAATCCATGATGTGGCAGAGGTTGAAAAGCCATAACACATACGTTTTCTTAACAACAAGTTAATGTCAATAATTTCAAAGGCTGCACTGAAATCTAACAGTACAGCTCCCCCAATCGTATTATTATAAATTTCTTTTAACCAATCATCAGTCATTTGTGTCAGTTGAGTACAAGTTGAGTGCCCTTCTCTATAAGCATGCGGAAAGCCTATTGTTCATTTGTTTACAGAGAAATAGCATTGTATTTGGTCAAACACAATTTTTTCCAACAGTTTGCTAAGAGCTGGCAGCAAGCTGATAGGTCTGGTGTTAGAACCAGTAAAGGCCGCTTTACCACTCTTGGGTAGAGGATTGACTTTGGCTTCCATCCAGGCCTGATGACAAATAGTTTCCACTAGGCTCAGATTAAAGATGTGACAGATAGGAGTGGCTATAGAGTCAGGAGTGGCTACCATCCTCAGCAGCTTTCCATCTAAATTGTCATTGACAGGAGGTTTGTCATTATTGATTGACAACAATAATTTTTACACCTCTCCCACACTAACTTTACAAAATTCAAACAGACAATTATTTTCTTTCATTATTTGTTTTATGCATGAGTACGATGGCATACAGTTTGTTGTTGGCATTTCCTGCCTAAATTTGCCCACTTTGCCAATTAAGTAATCATTAAAATAATTGGCAACATCAAATGGTTTTGTGATGAATCAATTTGTCAATTCATCAAGTGCACCGTCTAGATGCTCCATATTAATCACATCAGACCAACAAATATTTGCAACATTATCCACATAAGAGTCACAGCTAAATATTTTGTAATGTCTCTTACACACTATTTTAGGCCCACTATATTGTGCTCACTGCATCCGATGGATACGGATCCAGCTTTAGAACAGTTCTACAGTATTAGTAAAAATGTGATCAGTACATGTGGATGATCTTGTTCCGGTAGTGTTTGTAAACACCCTGGTAGGTTGATTAATAACCTGAACCAGATTACAGGCACTGGTTACAGTGAGAAGCTTCCTTTTGAGCAGATAGCTTGATGAACACTAGTCAATATTCAGGTCCTCAAGAATGGACCTCTCTTTTTACATCACATACACTATCAAGCATTTCACACATATTATTTAGATACTGACTGTTAGTACTTGGTGGCCTATAGCAACTCCTCAAAAGAAAAGGCGAACCTCCAAGTGAACCTGCAACCACAACACTTCAATAACACTTGACATAAGATCTTCTCTAAGCATTACAGGGACATGGCTCTGAATATATACAGCAACACTTCCCCAACAAGTATTCCTGTCTCTTCTATAGATGTAATATCCTTGTATTGCTACCGCTGCATCAAATTAATTATCTAAGTGAGTCTCAGAAATGGCTAATTTCTGAATGTTATCTGATGTTAGCAAGTTATTGATTTCGTGAACCTTATTTCCAAGGCTACATATATTAATATGGGCTATTTTCAGCCCTTTCCTGGGTAGCTTATCAGAGATAGACATAATATGGAAAAGAYCAAACTAAGCAAGAAAACAAATATACACATTCAGCAGTCCATTATTCAGTTTGTGTGTGTAAGTGTTTGTGTGTGTGCTGTGGGGTTGAAGCTACGAACCAATAGGCTTGGCTCTCTCATCCCTTCCAGGCTTTTGGGAGGGAGTATCGATAATGAGCCTGTCATAGCAGATCTAAGCAATTTCCTCACGCGCTCTGGCAGCTTTCATGGCTGGGATAAGTTTTTTCCTCTTCTGGCGCACAGCTTCAGGATAGCCCTTATTGAGGAAGATGTACAGTTGAAGTCGGAAGTTTACATACACTTAGGTTGGAGTCATTAAAACTCCTTTTTCAACCACTCCACACATTTCTTGTTAACAAACTATAGTTTTGGCAAGTTGGTTAGGACATCTACTTTGTGCATGACACAAGTAATTTTTCCAAAAATTGTTTACAGACAGATTATTTCACGTATCATTCACTGTATCACACTTACAGTGGGTCAGAAGTTAACATGCACTAAGTTGACTGTGCCTTTAAACAGCTTGGAAAATTCCAGACAATTATGTTATGGCTTTAGAAGCTTCTGTTAGGGTAATTGACATCATTTGAGTCAATTGGAGGTGTAACTGTGGATGTATTTCAAGGCCTACCTTCAAACTCAGTACCTCTTTGCTTGAAACCATGGGAAAATCAAAAGAAATCAGCCAAGACCTCATAAAAAAATTGTAGACCTCCACAAGTCTGGTTCATCCTTGCGAGCAATTTCCAAACGCCTGAAGGTACCCCGTTCATCTGTAACAACCAATAGTATGCAAGTATAAACACCATGGGACCACGCAGTCGTCATACCGCTCAGGAAGGAGACGCGCTCTGTCTCCTAGAGATGAACGTACTTTGGTGCGAAAAGTACAAATCAATCCCAGAACAACAGCAAAAGACCTTGTGAACATGCTGGAGGAAACAGGTACAAAAGTATCTATGTCCACAGTAAAACGAGACCTATATCGACATAACCTGAAAGGCCGCTCAGCAAGGAAGAAGCCACTGCTCCAAAACCGCCATAAAAAAGCCAGACTACGGTTTGCAACTGCACATGGGAACAAATATCGTACTTTTTGGAGAAATGTCCTCTGGTCTGATGAAACAAAAATAGAACTGTTTGGCCATAATGACCATCATTATGTTTGGAGGAAAAAGGGGGAGGCTTACAAGCCAAAGAACACCATCCCAACCGTGAAGCACAGGGGTGGCAGCATCATGTTGTGGGGGTGCTTTGCTGCAAGAGGGACTGGTGCACTTCACAAAATAGATGGCATCATGAGGATGGAAAATTATGTGGATATATTGAAGCAACATCTCAAGACATCAGTCGGGAAGTTAAAACTTGGTAGCAAATAGGTCTTCCAAATGAACAATGACCCCAAGCATACTCKAAAGTTGTGGCAAAATGGCTTAAGGACAACAAAGTCAAGGTATTGGAGTGGCAATCGCAAAGCCCTGACCTCAATCCCATTGAAAATMTGTAGGCAGAACTGAAAAAGCATGTGCGAGCAAGGCCTACAAACATGACTCAGTTACACCAGCTCTGTCAGGAGGAATCGGCCAAAATTCACCCAACTTATTGTGGGAAGCTTGTGGAAGGCTACCTGAAACGTTTGACCCAAGTTAAACAATTTAAAGACAATGCTAACAAATACTAATTGAGTGTATGTAAACTTATGACCAACTGAGAATGTGATGAGAGACATAAAAGCTGAAATAAATAATTCTCTCCTATTATTCTGACATTTCACATTCTTAAAATAAAGTGGTGATCCTAACTGACCTAAGACAGGGAAGTTTTACTCTGATTAAATATCAAGAATTGTGAAAAACTGAGTTTAAATTAATTTGATTAAGGTGTATGCAAACTTCCGACTTCAACTGTTTGTTCCTCTCAAATTCTTGGCTCTTTCCAGAACAGCTACCTTTGTCCTTGACCCTCAGGAACTTGATCACTATCGGCCTGGGCCTGTCACATGGGCAGGCGGTGGGTTTTCCAGTCCGGTGGGCATGCTCCACCTCAATCTTCCCGTGGTCCATCTTCAGTTTCTCTGAGATTATTTCTCTCACTTTGACCTCCAACTCCATAAAGGGCTCATGTGAAGATTCTGCAATTCCATCCACAACCATGTTGTTCCACCTTGATTGTCCCTCGAGATAATTAGATTTTTCCGTCATTGTTATCATGGAATCACTTACAGAACTGATGTCCTGTCTCAATGACTTACAGACTGCTGTCATCTTGTAGTTGTCCTGTTTAAACTCATCGAGATGACCCTTGGATAACTGCAAACTGTTCTCCAGGTCCTGGACTTCTCTGGTCAAGTAGTCCATTATTTTATTAGTTGACTCCATCCGTATTTGGACTCAACGCTTTTAGCTTTTTTTCGTCTTGTTCTAACAACTGCTGGTAGAACTATTTTTGTTTGTTTTAAAGATCCTTCAAATATGATAGAGAGACACCGCTGTCCTAAACGGTACTCCCACCGGCTTTGGTCTTTGTCATGGTAGCAATGTAGGTTAAGATGTTACTCCTCGCAGTTCCAGACAGGGCAGGTTGAAGTGAAGATTGGAAACAACAACTACAAACAGCTGTGGTCTAGACAGCCACAAGCCCGGGACAATCCGTGGTCCCAGCCATAATGGCTAACAGCATCGCAGGCTGCGTTCAAGCCCTCAAGAAAACCCTGCTAGCTTGAGAGGTAGCTAGCTAGGCTAGCTGCTATGCCAAGCAGCTCCATAGACACTGGACAGAGAGTAGCGGTCCCAGCAATTTATGCCAACCGTGGCGTGGGATCCAACTCAAAAGTTAGCAAGCTAGTAACCAAACTGTTTCAATAGACTTTCACAACTTTTCAAAACAACAAACCGAGCTGTCCCTCGTTCCACGTTCAACAGGAAGTGACACGATGACTGTGATGCAATGACTGTGAAATGACTGAAATATCAACCTTACTCCTCGGCCAGAACATCCAGTGTGCGCTCTGAATGCTCTGAGAGAAAAACGCTTTGAATTTACAACGGATAGTCTGACAACAATCTACATTTACAAACAACTAGAGCTCACTCTGAGTGCACTCTGGCACTCCAGAGTGAATTTACAAACACACTCTAAGTTAGTGAACTACACACCACGCACCACACCTTGTGTTTGTAACTTGTTAGCAAATGTGTAACAACGGCAACAGTAAATCAGTTTACTAGCTAGCTATGTAACTTAATTGACGAGGGTTGACATTGGTTATCATTATGACCGTGGATGAATTTCAATCTCACACAATTATAAGAATGATGCAAGATAGGACTCCAAACAAATATTGCACATCCAGCAAGCTAGCTAGTTAAGTTCACTAGCAAACAGCGAAGAGAAACAATAATAGAACAATTTACTGTTGTAAATCTCTATAACTGAAGCTGGTTTTACTATAAAAATATTAGCCTAAGCATGCCTGATAGACATGGCTGTACGTAGATATTGCCTGCCTACCTACCTTGGCTCATTTGTACGGTCCAGTCACTGTGAAAATGTTGAGGGTTATGACATATTTATTCTATTACACTAAATATTGTTGTAAATGTATTCTGTGCCTGTGCACATATATGCATGTTCAACTGGTCTACCCGGATGTTGATGTCTTGATGGCATGGTTCAACGGTTGTTCAAACTGTACAATAGAGAATATTTTGTTTCACTTTTTGTCTTACAGACTATAACGTGTGATGCCTGGGCTTCTTCCTGGAGTGGATTCTAGGTACAGAAACAGAATTCACTTGCCTGCATGTGTCATTGTAGCAGAACTGTATCCCGTGAACTGTATCCCTCTCGAGCGATTAGACTTTATGATGGATTTCAAGCAGATAACTCACGAGGAGCTGAATGGCTCTACAAGTATCCCCTGGACTTACTGTATGTTTCTTTGGAATGGCAATTTCTTTTAACTCCATCTTAATGTGTTTGAGCCAATCAGTTGTGTTGTGACAAGGTATGGGTAGTATACAGAAGATAGCCCTATTTGGTAAAAGACCAAGTCCATGTTATGGACTTAAGCAAAGAGAAATGACAGTCCATCATTACTTTAAGAAATTAATGTCAGTCAATTTCAAGAACTTTGAAAGTTTCTTTAAGTGCAGCCACAAAAACCATCGAGCTCTATGATGAAACTGGCTCTCATGAGGATCGACACAGGAAAGAAATACCCATAGTTACCTCTGCTGCAGAGAACAAGTTCATTAGAGTTACCAGCCTCAGAAACTGCAGCCCAAATAAATGATTCACAGAGTTCAAGAAACAGACTAATTTGAGATGTGTGTGTCTTTCTGAGACGCAGAGTAGGTAAACGGCTGATCTCCGCATGTGTGGTTCCCACCGTGAAGCATGGAGGAGGAGTAGGATGTTGTGGGGTGCTTTGCTGGTGACACTGTAAGTGATTTATTTAGAATTCAAGGCACACTTAACCAGCATGGCTACCACAGCATTCTGCAGCCATACGCCATCCCATTTGGTTTGCGCTTAGTGGGACTATCATTCGTTTTTCAACAGGACAATGACCCAGAGTGAAGGAAAAGCAGCCAAAAAGGTGTGTCAGGTTTTGGCCAAGACTGTTCGGGTTTTGGTCACTAGATGTCCCCATTGCACCTTTTTTGTACCTTTTGTTTTTCTTGCTCTAATTATTGTTTGCACCTGTAGGTCATTCCCTTGTTAGTATTTAAACCCTGTGTGTTCCTTTGTTCCTGGCTCAGTGTTTGTAAGTTAGCACCCAGCCCCAGCCCAAGCCTTGTTTTATTCAGAGATTTCTCTTGTTGGATTTTCCAGAGGTTCTCTGGTTTAGTTCTTGTGTATTATTTGAGTAGTCTTTTGAGGTTTGTTTTTCCCTGCTGTTTTTTACCACTTTGTGGAGTTTCTTTTGTATTTTGGAGGATTTCCATTTTGTGCCTTTTTGGCTTTATTTTTGGACATTGTGGATTTAGTTTCTTTGCCTGAAGATTTTGTTCTTTATTAAACCACTATCGCTAGTACTGCTGTGTCTGCCTCATCTTCTGGGTTCTGACGATTATTAGTGACTGTTTCTCGCACCGGGTCCTGACAAGGTGCTTAGTATATGTGGTAATTCCTTCAAGACTGTTGGAAAAGCATTCCTCATGAAGTTGGTTGAGAGAATGCCAAGAGTGTGCAAAGCTGTCATCAAGGCAAAGGGTGGATATTTTGAAGAATCTAACATCTAAAATATATTTTGATTGTTTAAAACTTTTTGGGTTACTACATGATTCCATATGTGTTATTTCATAGTTTTGATGTCTTCACTATTATTCTACAATGTAGAAAATATAAAAAAATACAGAAAACCCTTGAATGAGTAGGTGTGTCCAAACTTTTGACTGGTACTCTACTATGTCAAGATATGGAAATCGATTATATCGTAGTCAATGTGGGTTTTAATGACATTATGAAGAACAGCTCTGACCAGTTGAAACTGGATTTTAAAGAGCTGATTGACTCTCTGCTAGACACTAACAAAAGACCCATAATATCTGGCCCTGTGCCCTCTGAATTGTGGCATTGAAAGCTTTAGCAGGATTCTTTCTCTTCAAAAGGTGGCTATGAGATTATTGCAGCTTAATGGGTGTAACACAACTTTTGTTGACAATTTCGATACCTTTTGGAAACGAAACCCATTTTATAAGGAGGATGGGATCCACCCAAATCATTCGGGTTCCTGGATCCTTTCACAGCAATATAAGGCTGCGTCGAGACAACCACTTATCATTTCCCCAAGCCCAGCTCWGCTAATCCCTATCATGTCCCTCTAACTGCCCTGAATGACTCTGCTGATCCTACAGCTATTGTATGCAGTAATCATGTGCCTATGAACCAGATGTATACTGTTAGTACTAAGCCGGTGTGCCCTAGGAGGAAGTCCACTGTGTGCAGCTCACCCTGTCCTAACATAAATAATATGAGCATATCTACTTCTGCTAAGCTTCCCAATAAATCAATAAAAACAAGTAAGCATTCCAGAAGAAAAGTGCTCAAAATAGCCCACGTTAACATATGTAGCTTAAGAAACAAGGTTCATGAAATCAAGAATTTGCTAGTAACAGATGTCATTCATATTCTGATTATCTTTGAAACTCACTTAGATAATACCTTTGATGATACAGTGGTAGCAATACAAGGTTATAACATTTATAGAAAATATAGAAATGCCAATCATCTAGGTGTTGCTGTTTATATTCAGAACCACATTCCTGTAAAGGTTAGAGAGGATCTCATGTTAAATATGTAATATGGCTACAGGTTATCTGCCTCACCTAAAGCCCATTCTGGTGCGAAGCTGCTATAGACCTCACTCAACATCAACAAAACAAAGGAGCTGATCGTGGACTTCAGGAAACAGCAGAGGGAGCACCCCACTATCCACATTGATGGGACCGCAGTGGAGAAGGTGGAAAGCTTCAAGTTCCTCGGCATCCACATCACTGACAAACTGAAATGGTCCACCCACACAAACAGTGTGGTAAAGAAGGCACAACAGCAACAGCGCCTCTTCAACCTCAGGAGGCTGAAGAAATTTGGCTTAACACCTAAAATCCTCACAAACTTTTACAGACGCACAATTGAGAGCATCCTGTCGGGCTGCATCATCGCCTGGTATGGCAACTGCACCTCACACAACCGCAAAGCTCTCCAAAGGGTGGTGCGGTCTGCCCAACGCATTACCGGGGGCAAATAGACATAGATTAGGAATCACTGGCCACTTTCAGGAAATTAAACACTAGCCACTTTAATAATGTTTCAGTATCTTGCATTACTCATCTCATATGTGTAAAATGTACTCTATACTATTCTACGGTATCTTAGTCACTTTAACTGTTTGTAAATATTGCATCACCCATCTCATATGTATATGCTGTACTGTATACTATGCCACTGTATCTTAGTCCAATGCCGCTCTGACATACGGTATATGTATATATATTCTTAATCCATTCCTTACTTAGATTTACGTGTATTTTGGGTATATGTTGTGAAACTGTTAGATATTACTTGTTAGATATTACTGCACTGTCGGAGATAGAAGCACATGCATTTCGCTACACCAGCAATAACATCTGCTAAACACGTGTATGTGACCAATAAAATGTTATTTGATTTAGACCACCAAGTGCTAACAGTCAGTATCTGGATAACATGTGGGTAATGCTTGATAATGTATGTGATATCAACAGAGAGGTATATTTTCTGGGTGATTTAATATTGACTGGCTTTCATCAAGCTGCCCACTCAAGAAGTAGGAAAACCAAAGTTCCAACGGCTGGGCCTAATATTGTGTATAAGAGATCATACTAGAAGTTTTGTAGTGATTCCTATGTTGTTGATATAAATAATATTTGTTGGTACATGGTGTGTAATGAGGAGCAAACAGACACTGCACTTGACACATTTATATAATTGCTTATTGCAGTTACCAATAAGCATGCACCTATTAAGAAAATTAATGTATAACTGTTAAATCCCCATGGATTGACGAGGAATTGAAACATTCTATGGTTGAGAGGGATGAGGCAAAAGGAATGGCTGCACAACCGATTGGCAAACGTATTGCAAATTAAGAAATAATGTGACTAAACTGAATAAAAAGAAGAAGAAACTACACTATGAAACAAAGATAAATTACATAAAGAATGATAGTAAAAAGCTTTGGAGCACCTTAAATGACATTTTGGGGAAAAAGGCAAACCCAGCTCGATCATTCATTGAATCAGATGGTTCATTCATCACAAAATCAACTAATATTGCCAATTACTTTAATGATTTTTTAATTGGCAAGATTAGCACACTTAGGCATGACATGCCAGTAACAAACGCTAACAGTACACATCCAAGTATATCTGACCAAATTATGAAAGACAAGCATTGTAATTTTAAATTCCGTAAAGTGAGTGTGGAAGAGGTGAAACAATTATTGTTATCTATCAACAATGACAAGCCCCCGGGGTCAGACAACTTGGGTGGAAAATTACTGAGGATAATAGTGGACGATAATGCCACTCCTATTTGCCATATTTTCAATTTAAGCCTACTAGAAAGTGTATACCCCCAGGCTAGAAGGGAAGCAAAAGTCATTCTGCTACCTAAGAACAGTAAAGCCCCCTTTACTGGCTCAAATAGCCGACTAATCAGCCTGTTACCAACCCTTAGTAAACTTTTGGAAAAAATAGTGTTTGATCAGTTACAATGCTATTTTACAGTAAACAAATTGACAACAAACTTTCAGCATGCTTATAGGGAATGACATTCAACAAGCACAGCACTTACAGAGATGGCTGATGATTGGCTGAGAGAAATTGATGATAAAAAGATTGTGGGGCTGTTTTGTTAGACTTCAGTGTGGCTTTTGACATTATCAATCATAGTCTGCTGCTGGAAAAACGTATATGTTATGGCTTTACACTCCCTGCTATATTGTGGATAAAGAGTTACCTGTCTAACAGAACATATACGTAATCCAGGTAGAATCAGGAATTCCCCAGGGCAGCTGCCTAGGCCCATTACCTTTTTCAATCTTTACTGATGACATGCCACTGGCTTTGAATAAATGTGTATGCAGATGACTCAACACTATACATGTCAGCTACTACAGCGACTGAAATGACTGTAACACTTAGCAAATAGTTGCAGTTAGTTTCAGAGTGGGTGGCAAGGAATAAGTTAGTCCTAAATATTTCTAAATCTTAAAGCATTGTATTTGGGACAAATCATTCACTGAACCCTAAACCTCAACTAAATCTTATAATAAATAATGTGGAAATTGAGCAAGTTGAGGTGACTAAACTGCTTGGAGTAACCCTGGATTGTAAACTCTCATGGTCAAAACATAATGATGCAGTAGTAGCTAAGATGGGGAGAAGTCTGTCTATAATAAAGCGATGCTCTGCCTTCTTAACAACACTATCAACAAGGCAGGTCCTACAGGCCCTAGTTTTGTCACACCTTGACTACTGTTCAGTCGTGTGGTCAGGTGCCACAAACAGGGACTTAGGAAAATTGCAATTAGCTCAGAACAGGGCAGCACGGCTGGAACTTGGATGTACACATGGAGCTAATAATAATAATATAAACTGCCTTAATTTTGCTGGACCCCAGGAAGAGTAGCCTGCAGCTAACGGGGATCCATAATGAATACAATTACAAATACCAGGCCTCGAGCTGTCCCACTGTGTGGGTGAAAGGTGTCCCTAAGCACTGACCCAAGGTCTGTTCTGTGTGCAATTATTTAGTTCAGGTTTGGACTTGGGGAAGCTGATCCGAGATCTATTCGAAGAACCTCCCTAAAGTCTAGAACCACAGACAGATAGGACAACCGCCAACACAAAACACTGCAAGTTCTTTTTAAAGATCCTTACTGTCATTTTATTTTTTGTAATTTGAAATAGATTTCTAAGTCTTTTTGTAAATGATTGTAAAGCCCAATATTATTTTTTTTCTCACAGATTTGCTGAGGGAGACTGGGCCAATTGTGCACCACCCTATGGGACTCCCGGTGAAATCCCAGGCTGTAGTGATGTCCCAACACTGCGATGCAGTGCCTTAGACTGCTGCGCCATTCGGGAGACCTCTGGCCTCCATCATTCTTAAATGGAAGAAGTTTGGAACCACCGAGACTCTTCCTAGAGTTGCCCACCCGGGGCTTGGTCAGGGAGGTGAACAAGAACCCGATGGTCACTCTGACAGAGCTTCAGAGTTCCTCTGTGGAGATGGGAGAACCTTCCAGAAGGACAACCATCTCTGCAGCACTCCACCAATCAGGCTTTTATGGTAGAGTGGCCAGACGGAAGCCACTCCTCAGTAAAAGGCTTGGAGTTTGCCAAAAGGCACCTAAAGGACTCTCAGACCATGAGAAACAAGATTCTCTGGTCTGATGAAATCAAGATTGAACTCATCGGCCTGAATCCCAAGCGTCACGTCTGGAGTAAATCTGGCACATCCCTATGATGAAGCACGGTGGTGGCAGCATCATGCTGTGGGGATGTTTTTGAGTGGCAGGGACTGGGAGACTAGTCAGGATTGTGGGAAAGATTAACGGAGCAAAGTACAGAGAGATCCTTGATGAAAACCTGCTCCAGAGAGAGACCTGAAAATAGCTGTGGAGCGGCYCTCCCCATCCAACCTGACAGAGCTTGAGAGGATCTGCAGAGTAAAATGGGAGAAACTCCCCAAATACAGGTGTGCCAAGCTTGTAGAGTCATACCCAAGAAGACTCGAGGCTGTAAACGCTGCCAAAGGTCCTTCAACAAAGTACTGAGTAAAGAGTCCGAATACTTATGTAAATGTGATATTTTATTTTTCGTATTTATACATAAAAAAAAWAATAATAATACCTTTTTTGTCATTATGGGGTATTGTGTGTAGATTTATGAGGGGGAAAAACTATTTAATCCATTTTAGAATAATTCTGTAACGTAACAAAATGGTGAAAAAGTCAAGGTGTCTGAATACTTTCCGAATGCACTGTAAATAACATTCACTCCCTTAGCCACAAAGCATGTTTTAAGCATGATGGTAGAGGATGTCAGTGAACAGAGACAGTGATAAATTACACTAGGGTTCAGTCCAGCACATCATCTATTGCGCAGGATCCAAGTGTCCGTGCAGTCTCTGAGCTGCTTGCCCTTGTCCTGACTATGGGGTGACACCCAGCCCTCCTCAGCCCAGCAGGTGGTTTACTGAAGGCGCTCTGCGTCTTAGCCCGTCTGTCAGCAAGAGAACTGATGAACAACCCAGTCACCCCCCACTCCTGACCGCCCTCACACCTGGGACTAATGACTCTGTAAACGAGATAGCAATCACAGTGCTGAGAGAGCCATCCATCCCACCGTGCCCTGTGCCCAGGCATCGCTGCCAGTCCAGTCCAGTCTGTTCATAGCCCAAAATTGCATTCTGTTTTTTGGCCAGCTAGGTAAAAGGAATTCATCTGAAGTGTCCCGTGCTCAGTCACAGGCTTCTGCTATCTGTTGGTATGGGTAGAAAGTTTCCATGCTCCCTAAGCACAGACCTTTAGTCTTACCAAGCCTTGCTGTACTGTATCTGCAATGGTTTTCCTAAAGTATTAACCCTCCATTGATGTTTGAATCTTAACATCTCTGTTATGGTAACATGAATCAGCTTTCTAAACTGCTATTGCTCCAGGCATGGGCCAGATAGACAGACTGACGGATGATAGAGAGACAGACAGACGGCAAGGAGAGGAGTTAGACTGGAGGGGTGTGGATGGGGGAAGGGTGGGTTGCAGAAGCTGAGTGATTTGCTCAGACAAAGAGGCCTATACAGAACTGAACAGACAAAAAAAATTGTATCATTATCTCAATTAATGGAGAATTAATGTAGGCGTCTCCATGGGGATGTTTTCTTTGGAGAGCTCTACTGGGAATGCGTCTGTCATTCCTGTGCCATCATCAACTGACTGCTTCAGGCGTTGGCTTGTTCCATCACATTTTAGTTTCCATCTGCTGTCTGTCTGGTGTATCTCGCTGTAAAGAAAAAGGGGCCAGGAAACTGCTTTTCCCATGATCACCCAGGGGAAGCAACTAGGTATTGTAGAGATTGAGATACACTGCAGTCAGGGGCATCATGCACCCATTATTTTAGAGGTGGCACAAAGTATGTAAGGATGGAGGGGGGTGTTCTGGAGGGTGGCTAGTTTCAGCGGGATGTCATCTGTGGGCAGCAAGAGCTCTCAACTAGTTGTTGCATGGAGCAGCTCACAGAAGAACAACATCGGTAGCCGGCAGTGTAGGTAGGTAGGACGTTGCAACTCAAATCTACCAGTAAATGCTAACTAAGGCAACAATGGGTATGCAAACAAGGCATTGAAAAAGATTGGTTTGAAGTCCTGGTTGAATCTTTGCGATGCGCAATCCAGTCATCATGGGCTGCTTAAATTAACATTTCTAAAGGCTTTTCCAAAAAACCTTCCCAATTAAATGTTAACTGCAAAGTAAGACTACCTGGTAGAATGATATCATGAGGTTTTGAATCAATTGCAGCGGGGGGAGCATTTGTTTGGCAAACTCTGCCATCACATGTAGGACATTGTACAGTACAGAAACACAGCTAGCCAAAAGGTCTCTTGCTAGGTGTGCAACTTCCGCTACACCCTCCAAGACATTTTTTGGGGCAGGGGATATTTTTCCAAATTTGAGTGTACCAACTTCTCCAGGCACCGCTACACCACTGGGCATGTTGATGAGTTAGTTAAGGAATACAAAAATTATAGCAACAGGACCTGTCGTCGTTAAATAGAATTCAGTCAACATTCATTCTGCGTATTGACTATGCCGATATATGAATGCAGCTGCCACTGTATTGAAGCCATTCTACACAGTTTATCATACCACATTGTGCTTTATTATGGGCGATAGGTTTAGTAGGCATCACTGCATTTCGTATCAGAAAGTAGGCTGGCCCTCCTTGAAGTCTCATAGATCTTTGCATTGCACTCTTTGTTTATAAAGCCCTCTTGCATAAACTTCCGCTATACCTTACCTCATTGTTAACTTTCAGACTTATCCAACTCATTTTCCAACGCTTTTAAAACATGGAAGCCAAAAGCGGAAACTATGGATATCCTACAACTTCCTCTGCGGTTGCGCATTATCATAATGCATATGCGCGCCACTAGAAATCCCTGCATTAGCATGTTTGTGTTAGACAAAACATCCCAACAAAATATAACATATTACTGACCTTATGGCCTGGACCTTGTAGACTAAACTGCAGAGAAAAAACCCACAACTAATCCAAATGATTATTTCGAAATGAATATTGGGATGCATTCCAAACGCAAGGTTAGTCAAATTACATAGGCGATTCACTGCAGTTTACAGCCTAGACTAGAGTTTGTACTCACTTGATAACAATAATAACATTATTCATTACATTGTGTTGTGGTAGCCTATGTCAAATCAAATCAAAGTTTATTTGTCACGTGCGCCGAATACAACAGGTGTAAACCTTACAGTGAAATGCTTACTTACAGGCTCTGACCAACAGTGCAATTTTTAAGCAAAACAAAGGTATTAGGTGAACAATAGATAAGTAAAGAAATAAAACCACAGTAAAAAAGACAGTGAAAAATAACAGTAGCGAGGCTATATACAGTAGCGAGGCTATAACAGTAGCGAGGGTATACACAGGCACCGGTTAGTTGGGCTTACTGAGGTAGTATGTACATGTAGGTATGGTTAAAGTGACTATGCATATATGATAAACAGAGAGTAGCAGTAGCGTAAAAGAGGGGTTGGCGGGACATAAGGCAGATAGTCCGGGTAGCCAATGTGTGGGGGCACCGGTTAGTTGGGCTAATTGAGGTAGTATGTACATGGATGTATAGTTAAAGTGACTATGCATATATGATAAACAGAGAGTAGCAGCAGCATAAAAGAGGGGTTTAGGGGGCACACAATGCAAATAGTCTGGGTAGCCATTTGATTACCTGTTCAGGAGTCTTATGGCTTGGGGGTAAAAACTGTTGAGGAGCCTTTTGGTCCTAGACTTGGCGCTCCGGTACCGCTTGCCATGCGGTAGTAGAGAGAACAGTCTATGACTGGGGTGGCTGGGGTCTTTGACAATTTTTAGGGCCTTCCTCTGACACCGCCTGGTGTAGAGGTCCTGGATGGCAGGCAGCTTAGCCTCTTAGTGATGTACTGGGCCGTACGCACTACCCTCTGTAGTGCCTTGCGCTCGGAGGCCGAGCAGTTGCCGTACCAGGTGTAACAGTTTAACTTTACGTCCGTCCCCTCGCTTCGACCCGGGTGCGAACCTCTGCACACATCAACAACAGTCACCCACGAAGCATCGTTACCTATCGCTCCACAAACGCCACGGCTCTTGCAGAGCAAGGAGAACCACTACTTCAAGGTCTCAGAGCAAGTGACGTAACCGATTGAAAGGCTATTAGCGCGCACCACCGCTAACTAGCTAGCCATTTCACATCCGTTACACTCACCCCCCTTCAACCTCCTCCTTTTCCGCAGCAACCAGTGATCCGGGTCAACAGCATCAAAGTAACAGTATAACTTTAGTCCGTCCCCTCGCCCCGACCCGGGCGCGAACCAGGGACCCTCTGCGCACATCAACAACAGTCACGCACGAAGCATCGTTACCCATCGCTCCACAAAAGCCGTGGCCCTTGCAGAGCAAGGGGAACCACTACTACTTCAAGGTCTCAAAGCGAGTGACGTCACCGTTTGAAAGGCTATTAGCGCGCACCACCGCTAACTAGCTAGCCATTTCACATCGGTTACATTCACGCCCCTTTCGGCCTCCTCCTTTTCCGCAGCAACCAGTGATCCGGGTCACGGCACCAATGTAACAGTTTAACTTTATGTCCGTCCCCTCGCCCCGACCCGGGCGCAAACCAGGAACCCTCTGCACACATCAACAGTCACCCACGAAGCATCGTTACCCATCGCTCCACAAAAGCCGCGGCTCTTGCAGAGCAAGGGGAACCACTACTTCAAGGTCTCAGAGCAAGTAACATAACCGATTGAAAGGCTATTAGCGAGCACCACCGCTAACTAGCTAGCCATTTCACATCCGTTACACAGGCAGTGATGCAACCACTCAGGATGCTCTCGATGTTGCAGCTGTAGAACCTTTTGAGGATCTGAAGACCAATACCAAATATTTTTAGTTTCCTGAGGGGGAATAGGCTTTGTCGTGCCCTCTTCACGACTGTCTTGGTGTGTTTGGACCATTCCAGTTTGTTGGTGATGTGGACACCAAGGAACTTAAAGCTCTCAACCTGCTCCACTACAGCCCCGTCGATGAGAATGGGCGCGTGCCCGGTCCTCCTTTTCCTGTAGTCCACAATCATCTCCTTATTCTTGGTTACGTTGAGGGATAGGTTGTTATTCTGGCACCACCTGGCCAGGTCTCTGACCTCCTCCCTATAGGCTGTCTCATCGTTGTCGGTGATCAGGCCTACCACTGTTGTGTCGTCTGCAAACCCAATAATGGTGTTGGAGTCGTGCATGGCTACGCAGTCGTGGGTGAACAGGGAGTACAGGAGGGGACTGAGCACTCACCCCTGAGGGGCTCCAGTGTTGACGATCAGCATGGCAGATGTGTTTCTACCTACCCTCACCACCGGGGGCGGCCCGTCAGGAAGTCCAGGATCCAGTTGCAGAGGGAGGTGTTTAGTCCCAGGATCCTTAGCTTAGTGATGAGCTTTGAGGGAACTATGGTGTTGAACGCTGAGCTGTAGTCAATGAATAGCATTCTCACGTAGGTGTTCCTGTTGTCCAGGTGGGAAAGGGCAGTGTGGAGTGCAATAGAGATTGCATCATCTGTGGATCTGTTTGGGCGGTATGCAAATTGGAGTGGGTCTAGAGTTTCTGGGATAATTGTGTTGATGTGAGCCATTACCAGCCTTCAAAGCACTTCATGGCTACGGATATGAGTGCTACGGGTCGGTAGTCATTTAAGCAGGTAGCCTTACTGTTCTTGGGCACAGGGACTATGGTGGTCTGCTTGAAACATGTTGGTATTACAGACTCAATCAGGGACATGTTGAAAATGTCAGTGAAGACACCTGCCAGTTGGTCAGCACATGCCCGGAGCACACGTCCTGTTAATCCGTCTGGCCCGTGGCCTTGTGAATGTTGACCTTTTCAAAGGTCTTACTCACGTCGGCTACGGAGAGCGTGATCACACAGTCATCCGGAACAGCTGATGCTCTCATGCGTGCCTCAGTGTTGCTTGCCTCGAAGTGAACATAGAAGTGATTTAGCTCGTCTGGTAGGCTCATGTCACTGGGCAGCTCGCGGCTGTGCTTCCCTTTGTAGTCTGTAATAGTTTGAAAGCCCTGCCACATAAGATGAACGTCGGAGCCGGTGTAGTACGATTCAATCTTATCCCTGTACTGACGCTTTGCCTGTTTGATGGTTCATCTGAGGGCATAGTAGGATTTCTTATAAGCTTCCGGGTTAGAGTCCCGCACCTTGAAAGCGGCAGCTCTACCCTTTAGCTCAGTGAGAATGTTGCCTGCAATCCATAGCTTCTGGTTGGGGTATGTACATACAGTCACTGTTGAGACAACATCCTCGATGCACTTATTGATAAAGCCAGTGACCAATGTGGTGTACTCCTCAATGCCATTGGAAGAGTCCCAGAACATGTTCCAGTCTGTGATTCCAAAACAGTCCTGTAGTTTAGCATCTGCTTCATCTGACCACTTTTTTATAGACAGGGTCACTGGTGCTTCCTGCTTTAATTTTTGCTTGTAAGCAGAAAACAGGAGGATAGAATTGTAGTCAGATTTACCAAATGAAGGGCGAGGGAGAGCTTTGTACGTGTCTCTGTGTGTGGAGTACAGGTGATCTAGATTTTTTTCCCTCTGGTTGCACATTTAACATGTTTATAGAAATTAGGTAGAACTGATTTGTTTCCCTGCATTAAAGTCTCTGGCCACTAGGAGCGCCGCCTTTGYGTGAGCGATTTCCTGTATGCTTATTTCCTTATACAGCTGACTGAGTATGGTCTTAGTGCCAGCATCCGTCTGTGATGGTAAATAAACAGCCACGAAAAGTATATATGAAAACTCTCTTGGCAACTAGTGTGGTCCGCAGTTTATCATAAGATACTCTACTTCAGGCGAGCAAAATCTAGAGACTTTCTTAGATTTCGTGCACCAGCTGTTTACAAATATGCACAGACCGCCCCCCCCCCTCGTTTTACCGGAGTTGTGCTTTTCTATCCAGCCGGTGAAGTGTATATCCCTCTTGTTGAATATCCATGTCATCATTCAGCCACAATTCCATGAAACATAATATGTTACAGTTTTTGATGTCCCGTTGGTAGGATATTCATGATCGTAACTCGTCTAATTTATTGTCCAATGATTGCACGTTGGCGAGTAATATTGACGTAACTGCAGCTTTCCCACTCGCCTTCTGCAGATCCTTACGAGGCACCCCGCCCCGTGTCCTCTGTACCTGTGTCTCTTCCTCTTGCCAATAACGGGGATGTCGGCTTTGTCAGGTGTTCGGATAATGTCCTGTGTGTCCTGCTTGTTGAAGAAAAAATCTTAGTCTAATCCGAGGTGAGTGATCGCTGTCCTGATATCCAGAAGCTCTTTTTTTGCCGTAAAATACGGTGGCAGAAACATTATGTACAAAATAGGTTACAAATAACGCAAAAAAKCACATAATACAATTGGTTTGGCGCCCGTAAAACTGCTGCCAATTTTAATACGTAGGATACATTTGTTGTCCCTAAAAAACTGAAACGTGGTAGCTTTTCCAGCTGCATACCCGGGGACTGGGAGAGAGCGCACTTAGCACATCCTCAGGAGCGCACATAGTGTAGCTACCTATGATTTAGTTATCAAATAAACTTTTTTTCTTTCGCTGTGAAAATTGACTGGATATATTCACTGCAGTATTAAGCCTAACACTGAGCTTATGAATGATGGTACAACATGCATACGCTTCTGCTTACGCTATAGGCTACATCTAGAGCCTGTCTGGCTTGTTTTTACTAATTGCTGAATGGTAAACAGGCCTAGAAAATGCATTTTGGGGAAAGTTGAGGAGAGAAAGTGAATTGGTGTGATCACTTTTGGTGGTTATGATAACATTGTTGCACGGATGCGTTGCAAATAGTTGTACAGGACATACCTTAGATGAGCACAGTAAAAAATATGACCCAAAGAAATTGACAACCATTAGAAAAATGGAAATCACTTGCAAACCACTTGAGCAACAAGGCAATGACACGCTAAATGGAGTTTATTTTTGAATGGCTACAATTAAATACATGTTACTATATTATTTTTCATTAGGCATATACTGTCTGTATATTGTCAATATGACAATGAACACAGCCTGAAAGCACTGAATGGATTGAACCAGTATTTGTTTGTGTTAGAGATTTCATGAATGGTCTTGTGTTACCACCTCATTAATAGGTAGGATACGTTTATCAGTTGATTTCGACAGGTGCAGCAGGACCGTAGATCCAAAACTATAGTAAATATTACAGTATTTAATTTGCATTTACCCTGCCCATTCCCAGTCAGCCCAAAAAATACAGTGAATACTGAAGTAAAGTCTGCAAAAACACAACAGTGAATACTATAGTATTCCTACCATAGTATGCACTAGAGTATTTTTTAATGTGGGAGTTGCCAGACCCGGTCACAGGGATGGATAATCTGCTTTGATTTTTTTTTGCCTGTCATGTGGAATGATCTCCAATGTCCCCTCTGCAAAATACTGCTGACAGACCTTTTTATAAACTATTATGATAAAACATGGCCTTCAAAATGAAGTTTAGTAATTAATTTAACATTTGAAAAAAATGTAAACAGCACAAATCTGAGAGGGCATGTTGTGCCTTTGTGCCCTGTATGGGCATGACACCACTGACTGTAGTTGTAAAGAACGGCCAACCAACAGACAGATGATTGTTAATTTTTTTACCAGAGATTGTGTAAATATGTGTTCACAGTGGTTTTAGTTTGCAGTAGTGTATATGTGATGTGACATGTTAAAAAGCTCCACTTAGTCATTGATGCATGTGTGAGTATGGACTGTGCATGCCTCCTGTATCCACAGACCATGTCAACCTGGTTGTAATTTTGTAATTGTATGGGGTTGGGCCAATGTGGTGTCTCTTTTTTGGCTCAACTATGTTGTGGTTGGAATCAGCTCCACGGCTCGACTGAAACATAATCCTGAGTTGTTCTTTTATTTGGCTTGAGGAACAGAAAATTACCTATTTCCTTCAGGGCAAAACTCCTTGGGAACAGGTATACACCATTGTATTAACAGCTTGTGGGAGATCCATTTGAGGCAGTAATTCATTCAACAACGGCCACAACTACATCCATATGCTTTGTTAATGCCACCTCAAAGAGGGTCAAATGTATCCGCCTCTTTCACAGATTTTCAATGAGCCCCTTTCAATTCACATACCAGTGTACACAGTACATTAACCAGTCTACACTGACATCTCTGCCGGTATCTATATCAAGGACAAAGTCTTTATTCATGACAACGTTTGTTCAAAAAACAACCTCAGAGAATGTCCAGACAGGAGTTCTAAAATAGGAGGACGGGAAAAAAGAGGCAATTCATGATAATGATAATTAATACCTGTCACGGGACACAGGGCGGCAGCAGGACAATGATAGTTGACATATAAATTGCTGTGAAGTGCATAAGGTGGAATTTCAGACACTTGGCGGCAGCCTCATATGCAGGAGCAAGTCCCCTCTTGTAGAGCCTGACAGATGAGATTCACATAGGAGCTGGGGCCAGGGGGATTAGACTTCCATTGTTGAATCCATCTTTATGTGCCAAGGACAGAGAGATTGGCCAGACTAGGAGCCTATTGGTTGATTCTCCTGAGAGCCTGTAACCTCACGTGACTGTCTCCTCTCACAGTGCACAAATCAAATCAAATGTTATTTGTCACATACACATGGTTAGCAGATGTTAATGCGAGTGTAGCGAAATGCTTGTGCTTCTAGTTCTGACAATGCAGTAATAACCAACGAGTAATCTAACCTAACAATTCCACAACAACTACCTTATACACACAAGTGTAAAGGAATGAAGAATATGTACATAAAAATATATGAATGAGTAATGGTACAGAACAGCATAGGCAAGATGCAGTAGATGGTATCGAGTACAGTATATACATATGAGATGAGTAATGTAGGCTTGTGAGCTATGAGATGAGTAATGTAGGTTTATGACATATAAAAGTGGCATTGTTTAAAGTGGCTAGTGATACATGTATTACATCAGATGGCAAGATGCAGTAGTGGTATAGGTACAGATATATACATATGAGATGAGTAATGTAGGGTATGTAAACTTTATATTAAGTGGCATTGTTTAAAGTGGCTGTGATACATTTTTTCATCAATTTTTACATTGTTTAAAGTGGCTGGAGTTGAGTCAGTATGATTGGCAGCAGCCACTCTGATGGCCTTGAGATAGAAGCTGTTTTTCAGTCTCTCGGCCCCTGCTTTGAGGCACCTGTACTGACCTCGCCTTCTGGATGATAGCGGGGTGAACAGGCAGTGGCTCGGGTGGTTGTTGTCCTTGATGATCTTTATGGCCTTCCTGTGACATCGGGTGGTGTAGGTGTCCTGGAGGGCAGGTAGTTTGCCCCCGTTGATGCGTTGTGCAGACCTCACTACCCTCTGGAGAGCCTTACGGTTGTGGGCGGGGCAGTTGCCGTACCAGGCGGCGATACAGCCCGACAGGATGCTCTCGATTGTGCATCTGTAAACGTTTGTGAGTGCTTTGGTGACGAGCCGAATTTCTTCAGCCTCCTGAGGTTGAAGAGGCGCTGTTGCGCCTTCTTCACCACGCTGTCTGTGTGGGTGGACCAATTCAGTTTGTCTGTGATGTGTATGCCGAGGAACTTAAAACTTACTACCCTCTCCACTACTGTCCCGTCGATGTGGATAGGGGMGTGCTCCCTCTGCTGTTTCCTGAAGTCCACGATCATCTCCTTTGTTTTGTWGACGTTGAGTGTGAGGTTATTTTCCTGACACCACACTCCGAGGGCCCTTACCTCCTCCCTGTAGGCCGTCTCGTCGTTGTTGGTAAACAAGCCTACCACTGTAGTGTCGTCCGCAAACTTGATGATTGAGTTGGAGGCGTGCATGGCCACGCAGTCGTGGGTGAACAGGGAGTACAGTAGAGGGCTCAGAACGCACCCTTGTGGGGCCCCAGTGTTGAGGATCAGCGGAGTGGAGATGTTGTTACCTACCCTCACCACCTGGGGGCGGCCCGTCAGGAAGTCCAGMACCCAGTTGCACAGGGCGGGGTCGAGACCCAGGGTCTCGAGCTTGATGACGAGTTTGGAGGGTACTATGGTGTTAAATGCTGAGCTGTAGTCGATGAACAGCATTTTCACATAGGTATTCCTCTTGTCCAGATGGGTTAGGGCAGTGTGGTTGCGATTGCGTCGTCTGTGGACCTATTGGGGCGGTAATTGGAGTGGGTCTAGGGTGTCAGGTAGGGTGGAGGTGATATGGTCCTTGACTAGTCTCTCAAAGCACTTTATGACGACGGAAGTGAGTGCTACGGGGCGGTAGTCGTTTAGCTCAGTTACCTTAGCTTTCTTGGGAACAGGAACAATGGTGG